>NC_048302.1:62299279-62550654 GCF_013100865.1 Trachemys scripta elegans | reverse complement strand
TGGAGCGTCTGCAGGCGCCACTTCCCACAGTTCCCATTGGCTGGGAATGGTGAACTGCGGCCACAGGGAGCTGAGGGACTCCATGCCTGCAGACGCTCCAGGTAAACAAAACAACAATGTATTAGATATTCAATGATTCCATAGAGCAGGGATTGGCAACCTTTCAGAAGTTGTGTACCAAATCTTCATTTATTCACGGTAATTTAAGGTTTTGCATGCCAGTGATACGTTTTACATTTACAGTGGCCGGCGGATGGAACCCCAGACTGGCAGCAGGCTGAGCGGCTCAGCCCGCTGCCAGTCTGGGGTTCCGTCCATCCAGGCTGGCAGCAGGCTGAGCGGGCCCAGTGGCCAGGACCCCGGCTGGCAGCGGGCTGAGCCGGTCAGCCCGCTGCTGGTCTGGGGTCTCGGTCACCAGCCCCACTCAGCCGGGGTCTCAGCCTCCGGCCCCGCTCAGCCCGCTGCCGGCCCAGGGTTCTGTCCATCTAGGCCAGCAGCAGGCTGAGTGGAGCTGGCGGTGGGGACACCGGGCTGGCAGCAGCGTGCCACAGTAAATCAGCACACATGCCATAGATTGCCAACCCCTGCCATAGAGTTTAAAATCATCAAATTTTGGTGTAGACCCATTTATAAATCCACCCCCGCTCTTTGATGCATCACTTTTTTACCAAAAATATTTGGCTTATGAATGAGTATATACGGTAGTAATTTTACATGCTGTACAAACAACAGTGCCATCTCCTGGGCATTTGAATTATTTACAAATTCTATCACATCTACAAGTCAAAACCTGTCTTGTTTATTTCTACCAGTGCTTCAAGGAAGGGCTACAGAAAAACACACACAGATATTGAGATAGCATCATTATATATTTCACTATTTCATGATGTAGTTTGCAGAGTTATTTTACAAAACACTCAGGGTTAGATTTCCCCAATCCTTCCCACACACTCCCTGCCCTCCTACCTGGGCAGAAGGTACAGGCTTCATGGAGGTTGCTTTTTCCCCTGCAGTGTCCTGGGAATACAGAGGGGAAGCAACAATTTTGCCCTTAAATGGTAAATACTAAGATAAGTGTATTTATCTGTATTTTTAGCACCATAAATGTGCACTGCACTTAACAAAACAAAAGTCCCTGCCCTGAAAATCTTGCAATCTCAGGACCCAATCCCACAAACACTACTGCCCACAGAGTTTACTACTCTGAGAAGTTCTATTGACTTCATTGGGACTACTCACTGTAATAAAGGACTGTGTCTGGTAATAAGAATTTGCAGGATTGAGCCATAGGGTCATGACTTCATAAGAGATTGTAATAAACCCAGCAAGGAGTCGTAAGGCAAAGAAATGCTACAGCAATATGAACATGTGGTTTCTTTGGCCAGTGAAGCACACACATCTTTTTCTTATTACTGTCAAGTCAACAAGCGCTGGAAACAGTTTGTTGCTATGGCTTTGTCTGATGGTGCTCTTGAATGATGTGTGGTGTCCACCACTGTTTGTTACTGAGCCTATGACTGGATGGTAAAGACAACCAGAGAAAATACATCTAAACTTAACTATTGTCTCTTCATTGTCAATTAAGTGATTTCCTATAGACCATATGACAATATTCATTAATCAGTGCCTTTTGTCAAAGTTTGCAGGACCCTTGCAATATTCACCAAATACTGTACTTGATATATTATATGTCAGAGAGTCTTTCAAATAGTTCTACCAACTTCCCTTTCATGCATGTGAAATCACTCAAGATAGCTAGAATGTGTCTGGTCTGAAATCGCACAGTCACTGCATTAGCACTTGCTAGCAGAACTATGAGGCAGAAGAGAACTTGTACAGCATTTCAGGAGCCTGCACACATTATACTTGTGCCCTTCCCAATGTTTTAGACCCTAGGAATTCTGAATTAACCCACCGAGCTTTAAAGGGAGAAAATCAGTCTTTTGTAAAAGCATCTTTGCCAAATTATTTTAAGTTTTGAGGGTTAAGTACCTTACTTGTGAAGTTTTGTTAGCATCTCCTTTGAATTTCATTGAACATTGAAGTTCCTTAGTGATAAATGCTTGTTAAGGAAGGAATAATTTGAATACTTTGCTGGATTCCTAAATAACTGTAGCTATTTAAGAAAACACCTGGTTGTCATTGACGACAGCTCAATTAAAACCTCTGCTCCATACAGGTGGTGTCAAAAAAGCAAACAAGATGTTAGATTGTATTAAGCGTGGGATACAAAAGAAAGCTGAAACATATAACGATGCCATTATGTAAATTGAGTGTATGCCCTTCACATTGAATTTTTTCAGTTCTTGTCACCCCACCTCAAAAAAGACATAGTAGAAATAGGAGGCAGCCAAAAATGGGGGACAAAAATTATTAGACATATGGAAAAATTATTCAATAGCTGTCCATTATGAGGCTCGCCTTCCCCTAAAGCATGTGGTACTGGTTATTACAGTCAGACGCAGGATAGCAGTCTAGGTGGATTATTGGAGAAATAAATCAATACTTTGTAGAAATTCCTCTAGTCTGAGAGATGGGACAAAATTGAAATGTGCACTGCCACTTGTCATATCTATTCACAGTGACATATACGTAGGGTTGTGCAATTGTTTCCCCCTATCTTTAACCTTTAATTTAGTAATGGGAAGTTACCTCTTTGGGGATCCATAACGCAACTTTTGCTTCTCTTACTTGTACTGCTGCTGCTGTTCTTGCTGCTTATATTGATACATGAGAACATATAACTCGCAAAGTCTCAATAAAATGATACATTTTAAAAATGGTGCAATGGACTAATAAAAACACAATGTGAAATTCATTCTCTCTTTATTTAGTATATGCACTTCCCCCACACACACACCCACACCCACACACCCACACACAAATGTTTAGTGACCAACAATAATTTGCTTAAACTATCAGAAAAATATGTGACAGATACATAAGATCTTCCAAAATGTATACTCTCTTGTAATTGGGATGCTATTTATAATTCAAATATTGCAGTATAGTTTCCTTTTTCCAAAGATACTGAATAAATCTGTTTACACTACATCATTCCCCACTTTCCTGCCATCTTCTACGTTCTTAACTTGTCCTCCTGTCATTTTGCCTTTATGGCATCCCCATATGGAAGAAATTCAATGGGATTCATTTAATGAGAATCAGTCACTGTCTACCTTTCTTTCCCATGACATTTTAGCCTCTTCTGCTTCTCATGTTCCTGCTCCCTGGCTCACCATGTAGGCCCAAAAGATTCCACTTCCACTGGAGTTCAACCAGAATGTGACTCCTTTACTACAAAAGAAATAAATATGCATTATCTATATTTACTCTTTGTGGTGCACTTTTAATACTATTTAAGTGAAATTTAAAGTTCTTAAATTATTCTATTTTGCTGCATAATTCCCACTTTGCTGTATATTTTACTTCTGCTATGTAGGATACCCTGGGATCTGTGTGAATAATTTAACATCTAAAATGCCACATAGTACATGAAGGCTTGGATATAAGGCATAAGTATTTCCGATATGGATGCTTTGATGGGACAACCATTGAAAGAAATGTTTTAACAAATGCCATCTACATTTACCAGATGGTCAATTAAATGTTATCTCGGTTCCTTGCCAGAATACTATATGATGCTCAGTATCAATCATTATGGGAAAACAGGGTGTCTTGTGATTAAAGTGACTAAGATGACGAAGAAGAAAGCAATTTTTCCTAAAGAAATAGTCCTTGTACTTTATTTGATTAAGGTGATTCCTATCCTGTTGCTTATCTTTGAATAAGGGTTAAGCCAGCTACCGATCCACAGACTATATCTGCAGACTCTAAGCAGGGAAACATGCAGGGTGGTGACTCGTAGTATCTTTAAAATCGAAGTTAGGCTGTCAAATTGTTGCCTTTGGATAATAAAAATACTTCCTCCTCTTTAAATAAAAGCCAAGTGAAGTAGGAAAAAAATAATATCTTAAGTTTTCTTTAAACTAAACTGAAACAGAAGTGAAGTCAGAAGATTTTAGCAATACATTTAAAGCAACACAAGTCTTTTGATCCCCCTGTTTGAAATTAAATTCAAAATTTTTTAGCCTAGTAGGAAATCCTGTAGATCCTAAAATTGCTTCTTCATAGTGACAATTTGTTACTGAAAAAATAAAAATCTGTTTATGTAGGATCTATACTATATTGTGCAAATTAAGAAATGAACTTTATTCCAGGAGCTCTGCTGACATCACCAGTGATTTTGGTGTTCACTAAGAAACTCAGGGTGGAAAATCAGTTCTTAATGGAAGAGGAACTATATGGCCCCAGCTGTCCTTTTCTTCTCTCTGGAAGACAGGGATGAAACCTAGCTGATTTTAGGATTACCATTTCTGTCTGAGTCCTTATGGTTCCCATCACCATAGTATCTAATCACCTCACATACTTTACTGTTGATTCTCAACAAACCTTAGGGAGAATTATTTCAATTTTATAGATGGGGAACTGGTGCTCACGGAGGTGAAGTGACTTGCTTAAGGCCACATAAGTCCCTCGGAATGCCAGGACAAGTACCACTAGTCCAGGTAAAACATGCACTTTGCAATCTTTGGGGTGTACAATTACTATTTTATTTTTCCCCACTATCTCTAATTCATCCAAATAATAAAATTTGCACCCAAAACCCATTTTCATATGAGCACAAATGGGTTCTATTAATGTTATTTCTGTTGTTTGCAAGCAAGTGACAGTGTGCAAAGTTGCATGCATGCAAATAGAGGTCAGCCTAAAAATTTGTTGAAAACTGGACCTTACAGGGGTATTAGGGAGTCTGCTTAAACAAGCAGAAACTCAAGTTGCTGTTCAGAATACTTCCATATTAATTTCTACAACCATTACAAGACATCCTCAAAGCCTCTCTCATTTTTTGGCTGCCTTCAGAAACTTAGAAAAGAAAAAAGATAAAATGAGAAGGGTATTTCATTAAAGCAACATAAATGTTACTAATGTCTAAGCTAATACCTATTCTATACCCAACCTTCCAATTTTCTAAACAATCTTCAGACAAAGCTAGTTGCTATTTCAGTATCACTCTAATATTTCTGTATAAAATTTTATTTGTTCATCTGACTTTGTAAACCAGAATATTTCAATGACATTTTTATTCTGAGCATACACAGTACTGTGAAAGGACGTGATCCTACAAACTCCTTACTTGAGAAGTTCCAGAGAAATCACCACAACTACTTGCATTAGTAAAAACTTTAGTATGAGTAAGGATTTGGAGAATTGGGCCCCAAGATACAAGAGCAGACCATTATCTTGGATAATTATTTCAAATCATTAAAGTATGAGTTTGACAGTTGATGCAAACAACAAGTGTTGAGTCAACAGTGTAATGCTGTTGCAAAAAAGCAAACATCATTCTGGGATGTATTAGCAGGAGTGTTGTAAGCAAGACACGAGAAGTAATTCTTCCACTCTACTCTGTGCTGATTAGGCCTTAGCTGGTGTATTGTGTCCAGTTCTGGGCACCGCATTTCAGGAAAGATGTGGACAAATTGGAGGAAGAGCAACAAAAATGATTAATGGTCTAGAAAACATGACCTATGAGGGAAGATTGAAAACATTGGGTTTGTTTAGTCTGGAGAAGAGAAGATTGAGAGGGGCCATGATAACAGTTTTCAAATACATAAAAGGTTGTTACAAGGGGGAAGGGGAAAAATTGTTCTTCTTAACCTCTGAGAATTGGACAAGAAGCAATGAGCTTAAATTGCAGCAAGGGTTGGTTTAGGTTGGACATTACGAAAAACTTCCTAACTGTCAGAGTGGTTAAGTAGCACTGGAATAAATTGCCTAGGGAGGCTGTGGAATCTCCATCATTGGGGATTTTTAAGAGCAGGTTGGACAAACACCTGTCAGGGATTGTCTAGATAATACTTAGTCCTGCCTTGAGTGCAGGGGTCTGTGACCTCTCGAGATCCCTTCCAGTTCTATGATTGATTCTATGATTAATTGCCTTCTGAAAGATAAAGTGGGCATGGTATTATCTTTTATTGGACCAACTTGTGTTGCTGAGAGACAAGCTATTGAGCTACACAGAGCTCTTCTTCAGGTTCTCGTTCATATCTTCTTTTTATTGTTTTCAGCACAGATACAAAAATAATTCAAGATGCACATTGTCTGGAAACAATAACTGCATTTAATCTGTCTTTTAAAATAATAAAAATATATAATTCATTAGAAAGGAACTGAATGTTTACTTGACCAAGTTTATTTAACACTTAAATTGCATCAGAAATACACACTGAAAATTGCAGAATTTATTAAAGTGAGGTATGCATTGTGTTCACATTAGGAAAGACAATTGTTGACTCTCTTCATGTTTCACTCTCTTTGACCCTTGACTCTTTTGCCCCTCTGTCCCATTGCAAGACCCACCCTGCCAACCCCCATCCCGGCTCACCCCCAACATTTGCTTCCTCTGTTCCTGTTCACATGCTGCAGAGCATGTCTGGCAAAAATCCCATGACCAGGATGAGTTCCTCCGCTACAAATTCATTCTCTCCTCCTTCAGTTCTGCCACCTTCCTAGTTAAACTTCTCCAACTCAATTAAGCCTCACACCTGCAATCCAACTAGTGGTGCTGGAACTTGGAATGCTGGGGGTGCCGCTGCACCCCCTGGCTTGAAGTAGTAATAAACACAAAATACATGGTTTCCATGGTCAGCACCCCCACTATAAAAATTGTTCCAGCATCCCTAATCCAACTATCAAACGTGATGAAAAGGCATACTCCTCAAACCCTCTCCTCCTGCCTTCACTACTCTCTCTCTACAGAATCTTGCTAACCTTGCTAATTTCTTCCAAGAGAAAATTAACAAAATACTGTTACCTTCCACTTTCCCTCAGCTCACCTTCCTTACCCCTCTCCCCTCTTTCTTCCTTCCCCTGTGACAAAAAAGTTTCTCATCTGCTCGCCTCCTCAAATCCTTCCACTTGCCTCCATCTCCTCTCCTGATCTCCTTCACACTCACTCTCAGTCTCTCCCTTCTTCTTAACCTTCTACTCTCCGCTGGCTCTCTCCCCTCACAATACAGGCATGCTTTAGTCTCCTCCATTCAGAAAACAAAAATACACTTGACTCCACTTTTTCTCCAAGTGCCACCCCATCTTTCTTCTCCCTTTTATCTTTAAGCTCATTAAAGGCACTGTTCATAATCTCTGTCTGGAATTCCTCTCCTACAGTTCCATCGTACGCCCTCTCCAATCCAGCTTCCTTCCCTTGAATTCTATGGAAATACTTATCAAAGTCTCTAATGAACTCTTCTTAGCTCAACCTCAAAACCAATACTCCTTCCTCTTCGACTTTAACCTGTGAGTGTCTTCAAGGACATCAACTATGCTCTTCTCCTTGAACACTTGTCCTCTCTTGGCTTCTGTAACTCTGATCTCCCCTGGTTCCATCATGTCCTTCAGAGGATCCTCCTGCTCTTCCCTTTAACTTTCTGTACGATCTTCACAGGGATCTGTCCCTGTTCCCTTCTTGTCTCCCTCCACACCTTATTTAGGAGTAATCTCCTCCATCTTGTCTTGTCTCCCTCCTACCATCTCTATGCTAACGATTCTCAGACCTATCTCACTACTCCACACCCGTCTCCTTCTGCCCAAACTAAAATCTCAGCCTGTGTCTCTGACATCTTATTGTGGATGTTTAACTATCAGCTCAAGATCAGCATGAATAGAATAGAGCTCTATCTCCTTCCTGCTACCTCCTTGCTTGTGGACAACAGCACCATCCTGCTTCTCATTCAGACCGTATAACTTGAGTGTCATATTCACCTCAGACTTCTGTGTAGGTCCTCACATGCAGGGCTATGCCTAAATCTTACACATTCTTTCTCCATGACATCTCTAATATATGGCCTTTCCTACCTACTCTTACAGCTAAAAATCTTATACAGGCTCTCATCTCATATCTTAGTTACTGCAGCATCCCTAGCCCTAACAAATGCAAACTTGTCCAATTCATATCCATTCAGACTGTTACTGAAAAGATATTTTCTAGCCCGATGCTTTGACCATGTCACCTTTCTCTTCCCATCCCTTCTCCTGGTCCCCTTTCTCTGTTGCATCAAACAAGGCTACTTGTCTTCACTTTCAAAGCCCTTCACAACCTTTCATCTCTCATTCACTATCAAGATGTTGACCCCACCACCACCAATATGCCCATGAGGACAGCCTCCATCACCCACTTGTTAAATTTTCAAACAAGCTTCTTTGTGTTTTTCCCCATTCTCCCTGCCCCTCACACTCTCTCTCTTCATAAAGATCACAAAGCTACCTCATTATCCTCCTTCAAAATTCCCCTTTTCCAAGCGGACTACAGAAAAACACGACAACAGTTAGGCCATTGGTGTATCGAGACCACTGCCTAACATGCTGACTAATATTGTCTGATGGAGTAGTACAAGGAAACAATCAATCACCTGTTCTTAGGTAAGCTCTTCGGGGCAGGGGCTTTTTTATTTTTTGTACTGGGTGTACACAGCGTCTAGCATAATGGGGTTCTGGGCCATGAATAGGATGCTAAGAGATTACAGGATTTTTTTTTTAACTGTAAAATAACCATATCAAACACAATAACTCATTTCATATAGATTATAGAATCATTGATAATGGACTGGAAAAGACTATTAATTAAATCCATCTCCTTGCATACAGAATTAATTTCCTTCATAGTATTACTGTTCATAGTATCTTTCTGCGCAGATAGTGCCATTGATTATTGATACTGCTCAATTAGAGTCAGTAAACTGGCTTTTCTTTATTTGTTCTACATTGAGTGATCCATTTCACTTTTTTCTCTATACCATTTAGAAGATTAATATACCCTATACATCTGCTAATAAAAATGTAAGTCAGTGTATATGAGACAATCCTCATGCCAATACTACCGAACAGGTTTGATTGTTGGAGTATGAGGAAAGCCAATGAATGAAAGATATTGACCACAGAAATGAATGGGCTGAGGGGAATACTGAGATTTTCAAGACTGCAGAAAATAAAAAAAATGAAATGATAAGAAAACAGCTAGGACAAGAAATAAGTCTGTTACACAGGATTCAAGAAATTTGACTGCAGTGGCTTGGACACATGTCAAGAATGAACACAGAACGTATACTATACATGGTGATACATACCAGAATGCAAAGGAACTATACATGGAAGAACATTGAGAATGTTTGATGGACATGGTGAAGAATGACATAGAACAAAAAGGTTAAAAACTGAACCAAGCTGTGAAGGTAAAAAACAGAAAATAGAGTGAAGACTTCATCTGGCCAAATCGTTACTGCTGAGCTGATAGATGGGAATATAAGAATATACCTACTAATTAGCTAGTTGCTTGGTATATTTGTAAGCTACAGAACTGTCCCTCATTATTCACCCATACCAACATGTTTTCAACTATTTCAAAATACTACTGGTAAGTGAGCCTCAGAAGACTCAGAGATTTGGGTCACTTAAATTTCCAAAAGGCATAAGTGCTTATCCAAATATATAAAAATCTTTGGAAGTTTTACTTCCTAATTTATGCCACACCTTCCCGACTTTTTCCCCCTGCAAAATAAATAGACCATACTCCTGTCTCTTAACCCTGTCCTACCATTTTCCTTCTCCATGACTTTCCTTCCAACACATCTCTTACACCCTATCTCCCTTTCCCAAGCCTTAAACAGATCATGCCCCAGGCACAGTCCCTTCTTCCTGTTCCACCAACTCATTTACCTTCTCTCTGTAATCGCTTGAAGACAAAGGAGGTTCAGATTAATTTTAGTTGAGTCTCCTTTTGTGCAGATTTCTGGGAAATTCTTTTCCCCAAAAGGTGTACCCAATGGAAATCTTTTAAATATGTAGCACTCACATTTTTAGTTAATCTAAATTACAGACTATATTTAGTATAACAACAATATAATTTACAGTATATCACTTATAACTTACAACAAACACACCAATGATTAACAATCACTGAACATCTTATTTTTCTCCTTTGTGGAGAACAATAGAAAATCCAATGAAGAATTACATTTCCATCACTGCATATCTGATTTTTAAAATAAGTCAGAGGCTTTCAGGTTGTGAGCATAAATAAGAGCAGAATTAGGCCATATATTTGGAATACCATTTAAAATTCAAGGAATGTGCTGCTTGACAATGACATATTGGTCATCCGTCTTCAGAAGTGGTGGTCAGAAAGAGCTGTGTACAAGGCCAAAGAAAGCTTTATATTTCCTGCCTACTCTTCTCTAGGGCCCTGATTCAGCAACACACTTAAACACATGCTTGAATCCCATTGCAGTCAATGAGACTTCGGCACATGTGTAAAGCTGAGCACATATTAAGTGTTTTGTTGAATCAAGCCCTAAATTTTCCAGTCCAGAGTGTGTAAACTGATTGGTGGTGGAATGCTTTGTGCTCCAATATCAGTCTACTTGGGGTATCAATGCTTAACTGATTACATGTCAGCATGCCAAACTTTATATACTGGAAGGGAGTAATGCCCAGGGATCTAGCTTTTACCATTGCCCAGCAGCATCAATAGGAGGATTAGGCTGAAGGCAGAATTTTTATTTATGAAAAATGCATTCCAACATGAGAAACTCACTTGAAGAGGAAGACTCCATAGGAATGACTTATACTGACAACCTCTTTTGAATTTATATTCTGCACTTGTGGAACGTACAAAGGAATCCATAACTGATGTGTGTTTCATGTTGAAAGTGACACTTGACCTTGTGGGCATCTGTAAGATCAAAATATATAAAGTTTCCGTATGTGTCTTGCTCATGCATCTTCACCGTTCATAAGAATGGCCATACTGGATCAGACCAAAGGTCCATCCAGCCCAGTATCCTGTCTGCCGACAGTGACCAATGCCAGGTGCCCCAGAGGGAGTGAGCCTAACAGGTAATGATCAAGCGATCTCTCTCCTGCCATCCATCTCCAACCTCTGACAAACAGAGGCTAGGGACTCCATTCCCTACCCATCCTCGCTAATAGCCATTAATGGACTCCATGAATTTATCTAGTTCTCTTTTAAACCCTGTTATGGTCCTAGCCTTCACAACTTCCTCAGGTAAGGAGTTCCACAGGTTGACTGTGAGCTGTGTGAAGAAGAACTTCCTTTTATTTGTTTTAATTTTGCTGCCCGTTAATTTCATTTGGTGGGCCCTAGTTCTTATATTATAGGAACAAGTAAATAAAAGGTTTCCTCATTCGTTTTTTCCACACCACTCATAATTTTATATACCTCTATCATATCCACCCTTAGTCTCCTCTTTTCCAAGCTGGAAAGTCATAGCCACTTTAATCTCTCCTCATATGGGACCAGTTCCAAACCCCTAATCATTTTAGTTCTCTGAACTTTCTCTGAACCTTTTCTAATGCCAATATATCTTTTTTGAGATGGGGAGACCACATCTGTACACAGTGTTCAAGATGTGGGCATACCATAGATTTATATAAGGCCAATAAGATATTCTCTGTCTTATTCTATATCCCTTTTTTAATGATTCCTAACATCCTGTTTGCTTTTTTGATTGCTGCTGCACACTGTGCGGACGTCTTCAGAGAACTATCCATGATGATTCCAAGAGCTCTTTCCTGATTAGTTGTAGCTAAATTAGCCCGCAACATATTGTTTGTATAGTTGGGGTTATTTTTTTTTCCAATGTGCATTACTTTACATTTATCCACATTAAATTTCATTTGCCATTTTGTTGCCCAATCATTTAGTTTTGTGAGATCTTTTTGAAGTTCTTCACAGTCTGCTTTGGTCTTAACTATCTTGAGCAGTTTAGTATCGTCTGCAAACTTTGCCACCTCACTGTTTACCCCTTTCTCCAGATCATTTATGAATAAGTTGAATAAGATTGGTCCTAGGACTGACCCTTGGGGAACAACACTAGTTACCCCTCTCCATTCTAAAAATTTACCATTTATCCCTACCCTTTGTTCCCTGTCTTTTAACCAATTCTCAATCCATGAAAGGATCTTCCCTTTTATCCCATGACAACTTAATTTACGTAAGAGCCTTTGGTGAGGGACCTTGTCAAAGGCTTTCTGGAAATCTAAGTACACTATGTCCACTGGATCCCCTTGTCCACATGTTTATTGACCCCTTCAAAGAATAGATTAGTAAGACATGATTTCCCTTTACAGAAACCATGTTGACTTTTGCCCAACAATTTAAGTTCTTCTATATGTCTGACAATTTTATTCTTTACTATTGTTTCAACTAATTTGCCCGGTACTGACGTTAGACTTACCAGTCTGTAATTGCCAGTCTGTAATTACCTCTAGAGCCCTTTTTAAATATTGGCATTACATTAGCTATCTTCCAGTCATTGGGTACAGAAGCTGATTTAAAGGATATATTACAAACCATAGTTAATAGTTCTGCAATTTCACATTTGAGTTCTTTCAGAACTCTTGGGTGAATGCCATCTGGTCCCGGTGACTTGCTACTGTTAAGTTTATCAATTAATTCCAAAACCTCCTCTAATGACACTTCAATCTGAGACAATTCCTCAGATTTGTCACCTACAAAAGACGGCTCAGATTTGGGAATCTCCCTAACATCCTCAGCCGTGAAGACTGAAGAAAAATTTAGTTTCTCCGCAATGACTTTATCCTCTTTAAGTGCTCCTTTTGTACCTTGATCATCCAGGGGCCGCACTGGTTGTTTAGCAGGCTTCCTGCTTCTGATGTACTTAAAAACATTTTGTTATTACCTTTTGAGTTTTTGGCTAGCTGTTCTTCAAACTCCTTTTTGACTTTTCTTATTACATTTTTACACTTAATTTGACAGTGTTTATGCTCCTCTCTATTTACCTCAGTAGGATTTGACTTCCACTTTTTAAAAGATGCCTTTTTATCTCTCACTGCTTCTTTTACATGGTTGTTAAGCCACGGTGGCTCTTTTTTAGTTCTTTTACTGTGTTTTTTAATTTGGGGTATACATTTAAGTTGGGCCTCTATTATGGTGTCTTTGAAAAATGTACATGCAGCTTGCAGGGATTTCACTCTAGCCACAGTATCTTTTAATTTCTGTTTAACTAACCTCCTCATTTTTGCATAGTTCCCCTTTCTGAAATTAAATGCCATAGTGTTGGGCTGCTGAGGTGTTCTTCCCACCACAGGAATGTTAAATGTTATTATATTATGGTCACTATTTCCAAGTGGTCCTGTTATAGTTACCTCTTGGACCAGATCCTACGCTCCACTCAGGACTAAATCGAGAATTGTCTCTCCCTTGTGGGTTCCTGTACCAGCTGCTCCAAGAAGCAGTCATTTAAAGTATCGAGAAATGTTGTCTCTGCATTTCGTCCTGAGGTGACATGTATCCAATCAATATGGGGATAATTGAAACCCCCCACTATTATTGAGTTCTTTATTTTGATAGCCTCTCTAATCTCCCTTAGCATTTCATAGTCACTATCACTGTCCTGGTCAGGTGGTCGATAATAGATCCCTACTGTTATATTCTTATTAGAATTACTATCCATAGAGATTCTATGGAACATGTGGATTCATTTTAGATTTTTACTTCATTTGATTCTACATTTTCTTTCACATATAGTGCCACTCCCCACCCTCCCACCCCCCCATGACCTGTTCTGTCCTTCCAATATATTTTGTACCCCGGAATGATTGTGTCCCATTGATTGTCCTCACTTCACCAGGTTTCTGTGATGCCTATTATATCAATATCCTCCTTTAACACAAGGCACTCTAGTACACGCATCTTATTATTTAGACTTCTAGCATTTGTGTACAAGCACTTTAAAAACTTGTCACTGTTTATTTGTCTTCCCTTTTCTGATGTGTCAGATCCTTTTTTATGTGAATGTTTCTTGTCTGATCTGGCCCATACTTTATCCTCTTCTCCTGACTAAAACCTAGAGAATCTCTATCAATAGACTCTCCTCTAAGAGAAGTCTTTGTCCAATCCATGTGCTCCTCTACAGCAATTGGCTTTCCCCCATCTCTTAGTTTAAAAACTGCTCTATAACCTTTTTAATGTTAAGTGCCAGCAGTCTGGATCCACTTTGGTTAAGGTGGAGCCATCCTTCCTATATAGGCTCCCCCATCCCAAAAGTTTCCCCAGTTCCTAATAAATCTAAACCCCTCCTCCCTTCACCATCGTCTCATCCACGCATTGAGACTCTGAAGCTCTGCCTGCCTACCTGGCCCTGCACGTGAACTGGAAGCATTTCTAAAAATGCCACCATAGAGGTCCTGGATTTCAGTCTCTTTCCTAGCAGCCTAAATTTGGCCTCCAGGATGTCTCTCCTACCCTTCCCTATGTCATTGGTACCTACATGTACCACGACCACTGGCTCCTCCCCAGCACTACACATAAGTCTATCTAGATGCCTCGAGAGATCTGCAACCTTCGCACCAGGCAGGCAAGTCACCATACGGTTCTCCCAGTCATCACAAACCCAGCTATGTTTCTAATGATCGAATCTCCCATTACTAACACCTGCCTTTTCCTAATGACTGGAGTTCCCTCCCCTGGACTCATCCATTCAGACTATGGATGAGTTTCATCAGAATCTTTGACTCATCCTGCGAGAGATATTGCCTTAAATAATTCTGAAATACCTTACAGCACTTTAAATGAAGGCTTGCAGAAAAACCTCAACAGGGATTTAAAATTGACATAAAATTCACTTCCCCCAATTGAAATAATTAGAGTGGTAACAGCATCAGGACCCTTTGGGCTGCATAAAATAGTAATTGGTTTTAAGATAAAGGCTTTAATTAAGTAGAAATTAATCATAGTTGAAGTTTAGAAAATCCAGCATGGCTGACCGAAATGGTGGCTATAGGGAGAGGGTAGTGGAAGATTCCATCTCTGAGACGTAGTAAATTCCATTTCCTGTGACAGTAGGAAATTCCATTTCCTGTACGGAATGACTCAGCAAAAAAAGCCCTAACTTTGATTGACAGTTGGCAGTCACATAGAGGTGTATGTGACTGGGAGGAGCTACCAGGCACAAGTAGGTACACATGACCGGGTGGGACTAAGCACTCCTAAAAGTGGCATATGCTAATATCTGGAACCTGATTGGCTGAGACAGGCTAATAAATTATGTTAATGAGCTGACCTTGAGTGAGCACACAGTATATAAGGCCAACAGCCAACAGGCTGAACTTCTAGTGAGTTTAGGACCTGGAGGAGAGCAGAAGCTGCAAGAGGCCTGCAAGGAAGAAGCTATCTGAAAACTAGCCACCTGCAAGAAGAAGGTTCAAAAAAGAACTAGATAAATTCATGGAGGATAGGTCCATCAATGGCAACTAGCCTCCGTTTGCCAGAAGCTGGGAATGGGAGACAGGGAAGTCTAAAGTGAGACCAACTCTTCACATTACCCCATCAATCCAAATCCAAATATTTCTTCATATTATCTGACTCGGAAAGTCTTAATTCACTATTTTCATTCATCTTCCCCTCCTCCCTGTAAGTTTTGTGAACCATTTGCCCAGTTCTGCTGAAAATCTTCTGAAAATGTACTGTTGGTGAATTATTATAATGACATCACCTGTAACTACCAGTATATTAAGGACATGCTTCACATTAACAACTGCTTTGACTGCATTTAACTTGTTGTCTTCCCGTATTCAACTAGCAGCATTAACACTGACACATTCTGTGTTAGGGACTTGCATGTCAGTCAGGGCAGGAAGAAAAGAAAGAATTTGAACAACCTGCTCAAATCAAAATTTAGAAAACTCTTCCCATATTCCTACGGGGCTATTCACATGCTGCATGAACAGATTGTAATCATAACAAGAACAATTGCTATTGTCATGTTGCAGATCATGCATGACACTACTACATTTCTTATTATAAACTCTCTGTTGGTCCCTATTTAGCTGGGAAATCATTTCCTGTAAATCTCCTTCAGCTCCGCAAAACTGATCTGTAAAAGCACAGACATCTCACAATGACAGTTCTGCTAAGCTATCGGCAGAGTATTCCCTAGAAATCTGACCATAAACTCAGCTGATTTATGACTGCCCTCCAGAGTATCTTTGGTAGTATTCCAACAAATTAAGATTTTCTCATTCCCATCCTGATTTCATTTTTCCATATAATCCATCAGGTAAAACACCTGTAATCTAATTGAGATTTCCAACTGTTGTAAATATTTCACTGTAATAACATAGGTCAAATTCATTAGCTTCATATCATTAGTAATAGCATTTAATATCAGTGCATCTCATTTTTCATTTTAAAAATTGATCACTATTCTCAACCTCTGAAACACCTGAAGTAGCAGTGACCTCCAAAATACACAGAAAAAGAAAGTCCTAGCAGTCATTGTATGTCTTAAGGCATTCTATATTTAGAGTATGTGTCTATATGGAGAAAATCTGATACCTCAGAAACACACATGTTATTATGTAGTAGTCTGAATAAGCACCACTGTAATCAAGCTTGCAAAATCTTTTCCATTATAATTCCTTCCCCTCATCCATTTTGTTTTCATTTGCTCTATTTAAAAAAAAAAAATTATTGGTCTGAAATTTTCCATTCTTGTCCTCACCACAAAGCTTTGGAAAGTTTAAGAAAAGACATTTAGCCATCTATGAGGTGTGGCAAGAGTCAACCTCCATGCATACTCACTTTTCCTAATGTAAAATATTCTACGCAGACTTATTTTGGTCAACTCCAGAGGATGAAATTTGAAACGTGAAAAATTGTCACGTCAGTTAGAAGGGCACAAAATCTGCATAACTGTGACTAAAATTGGTTCTCTTTATTTTAATCTTTTGAGCATTTTGGAAATTAAGTTTGATAGAAAATGGTGTCAAGTTGAAAGAAGTAGTCATCAGAAGATGTACATCCTATCATATAGCATGTTTCATCAGAGGATCTCAAAGGCCTTTAACTAAGGAAGGCAAGTATAACTAGCCCTATTTTACAGACGGGGAATTAGAAGCACAGCAAGGTGAAGTGACTTGTCCAGCAACATACAGAAGGTCAGTGTAGGAGGCAGCCCACCTGCTGCCTTCTCATCTCAATCAGGCTGCTGCCTTTCTAGCCCTCTATGGCAGTTCAGGTTACTCCATACCCTGAAAGCTTAAAACCCCACTGGATGTAACTGCACTGTGTAATAAATAAGATTTTGTATGCATTTTTGAAGCCAGTAGCAATCTCAAAGCCAATGGTTGGTATAGCTGGTGTACTGCAGCAAGAAATAATAATTAAGCAAATTACTCAGTGTCCTATTCTGCCTCCCTTACTCACAGCTCACATTCTTTGATTTCTATGAATGTGAAAGAGTAAGGTACTACCTAACGTCAATAAGGGTGACAATCTGACTTTCAGTGCCATCTTTGATAGAATAAATCAGCAAGCAGCATTGTAGAACAGCTGTAAGCCTGCACAAATACAACAAAAATATTCACTGAATAAATTGTCTGATGAATAATGGTAATTAATTGAATAATGTATTTAACAACAGATGCTATTCAACCAGCTATAGTGATTATTTGTGAAAAGGAGAGGGGGAGAAAAAGATTTTTAAAAGGATGTATCTGATATAGATAAACCTTGACTGTATCCTTGCTTACATGTAGAGCACCTGAGAACATGGCATCATTTTAGATGTCACCAGAAGAGCAGGATAAAAAATAAATCTTTGCATTGTAACAACTGTCAAAAAAAAAATGGCATGGCATGGAAAGGTCCATGCCTGGTGCAACTTGAAGCTCCACTCATCTCAATTCTCCTCCTATGGCCTATGATGGAGATTGGGACTTGCACATACAGGCTAAGTCCCTTAACTGGATGTAAGGAATTGAGGGAAAGTTGAGTCCCACCTCCTTTTTCCACATTGAGGCCATTGTTTCCAGATGAAAACTGGCACTGGGATGGCCCCACCGGTTAGTTGCAGGACACTGTTCACTCCAATTACTGTTTATGTTACATAAATTTTCAGCTTCTGCATTTAGCTACTTGCAGCATCTGCGTATCACTCCTCCTATGTTCTCACCAGTAGGGACTGATCATTTTTCAGTATGTCCTTAACTTCCAATACCTCACTCTTGTCCTCTCTAAACTAACGTCTCTTGTTCAGGCTAAAGAATCCTTGTCTCTGCACTCTCTCCTCATATGGCTCACATCTAATGACAGTTCAATCTTCTGTAGGCCTTTCCCATTTCCCTTTGATCATTTTATAGGTGAGACGATCCAATCAGTATTGGGCATGGGACTACAGAGCATGTGCCATTGTCTCATAGAAAAACATTTTCCGTAATTCTATATTATTTTTACTACTTCCAAGAATCATATTTCCTTTAATTGCTCCTTCACACTGTGCAGACCTCATTACTGAACTCCAGGATTGAATCCATGCTTACCTCTACATTTTTTTCCCCCCTCACAGAATCCTTAAAGTCAAAATCCCTTCAGGCCAGAGGCAAGTTTCAATTATTTTTGCCAATGTGCATTGCATCTTTTTGCATCTTGGTACGGTATCAGTTTGAGCGGGTATTCCCTCTGCATATAACAGGGTATTCACTAGAACCAGTAACACCTTATACACAAGTAAAAAGGTAAAAGGAAATATTTAATTGTGCCCATTGTCCCATGTTTATATATGTTAACCTGCTATTCATTCCTCCATAGTTTTTGATGACTCAAAATTATTTTGGTGATTGGCAAGATTCACCAATTTTCGGTCCACTTCCTCCTCCAAATCAATAGCAAATGTATTTTTATTGAAATCCTTACCTCTTAGTTACCCAGATAGAATCCTAATCCACAAAGGAAAGCACAGTCTTGCATGCACTTCCCTAGATACTGCCAGGTGTGTCTTTTACCCTCTTCCTCTGATGGAATTAGAGCAGGCTGTGGCCAACAGGATATCAGCTGTGAAGCAGAAGAATGATTGATTGCTCATAGATGTTTGGATATCTGGAACCAGACTTCAACATAGGTGTGGCTGTTGTGTTCTTTACACTGCCAGGATTAACAAAAGGCACTTAACTTTGTGTGTCAATGTCTGAATCCCCTAGGACAGATTGTAGTTTGTTAAACTTCTCCAGTACAGCTCTCTTAATACCCAAGTTGATGTGGCCCTGTCAGAGTTAATATGTTTTTTTTGTCAGAATGTCATTTACAAGTATGATCAAATTATTTTTCAGGGCTGAATCAATGCCAAACGTAGATATGTTTTCCTCCAGAGGGCCTGGAAAATAAACTAATTTACACTTCAGTGCTCTGATGGGTTCTTTTAAAGAAACACTGCCTGTTTTAGTGTTCAGCTGAACAAGAGTCTGAAGAGGCTTCATGGTCTGGATAACAATTTCCTCAAACAAATTTGGATTACTAATTTCTTTTGGAATTGGCTTAATCAACACGCCAGGCTGGACTCAGCTGGAGAGCCATTTGTTTGAATTCAGTTTTATTAAGCAAAAATGACAATATCAATTTGTTCTCAAACTGCATTTTATATCTAAGCATTAAACAAACAAATAAAATGAGCCCAAATTGCATTCACTTTGATTTTTGAAATGCTGTCCACTAGTTTTGCTACATTCTTATGAAAGTCATTCACACAAGTGTTAAACATGCTTACATTTTACATGCAGTCTTTAGCTGTGCTTTTCCAGGACATCTTGTTCAGACACACAACTAACAAAGTACTGTATCCATAGTGCGTGATATCCTGGCCCCATTAATGTCAAGAGGAGTTTTGCCATTGACTTCAGTGAGGTCAGGATTTGACCCAGTATGTTCAAGCAGATCAATTATTTCACAGATTCTGAGCTGTGCCCAGAGTAGCAGGTGCAGCTGAGGAAACGGCCTCCAGGCTGCTCTAAACTACACTGTTGTCATCATCTCGAAGGAACTATTCCAGCAGCCAAAAATTGCCTCGAACTAGGGACATGCTGACCATGCCTCCTTTCCCCCAGACATGACTCCTTACATTGGAAGACTATTGCAAGAGCTGCAACAATAACTGATTTCAGGGGCACTCTCTAATGGCTGACTTATTTCCTCGATGTCAGGGCAGCTTGCTGTGAAACTGGGCCCCAAAAATCTGCAACATCCCTTCCTGTTGGGAGGGAAAAAATCACTCTGTCCTTCCTCCATGACACATTACAGGCCTGGAGGCTTCTGCAGCCTCAGGATTGCAGTAACCCTCCCCATAGCTTAGTGGGAGGATTCAGCAATGGTACCCAGGATTGTGTGTAAGCCATTTAAGAGGAATAGAGGGGCCTTGCAAGGAGGTGAATTACACAACAGTTCAAGCCTAGAAGTGAAGAACAGCAGTTAGCCAATCAAACCTGCAGAAAGATTTTTTTTAAATGGTTTGGTAAAAAGAAATTAATACCTTAAAAGAAAAATCTTTAAAACCCTTGTTTTCTGCCCTTTTGTGAATGAACAAGGAGAGGAAACAAGACCTAAACCAGTCAGACATCTCCTGTGAAAGATATGAATTCTCGAGAAGTAATAAATTCACAAACAAATATCTTAAGGCTGCCACTGTGTTTCAGAGGAGTCCTACTCAAAGTCAAACACAAAGCTTTCTTAAACTGTTTTCAGTCTCACTTGTATTGCCATGATTCTTCTTGTTGCTCAGATCATACACATTGAGATAACAGATGTTTGCAGAATTGGACTGCGTATCAGAGGAGTACCCAAAATTGAGCTACATAATTTTGGAATGGATTTATTTCCTTGCAGATCTTGAAAATATGAATCAGCTTGCAACCCTATTTTTGTTTGGGTGAAGCTTGCATAGGTTATACAGTGTATCATGCATTTGATTAAAGAGGAGAATCTTTGAACTACAATCTCCCCAATTTCCGGGTCCAGCAAGTTTAAAATATTTTTTTGGATGGAAAGACACTCAGGGCTACATGCAGCCAGCGTTTGAGTAGTAACTAACTTTACAAGTTGTCCCATGAAAATCAATGAGGCTAGTCCTGGAGGAAGGTGTTTATTCAAGTGGCAAAATCTGGCCCTTAAGGAATATACACATATATATGAATCTGGAAGTGAGCTCCTCCAGCTTGTTCATATATTCTCATAATTAAAGATTAAACTCATATTTCTTAGAATTTTATTTATGAGCAGAAGGTTTTTGAGATCTAAATTGATTACACTGATTATTGTGATTTTTGTTTTAGTGAATCTGGCACCAGTTTTATGCAGTGGGTCTAGCAAATTTCTCATCTCAGCTGTATCATGCTGTGCCAGTGGAGATAAAATATATTTGAACAGCTAGCAATTTTAGTCAAAATATGCACCATTCAGCTACAACTGGCACTTGCTACAGTCTGGGATGGCCCATGGAGTTGACCCTATCTTAATATAATGGTAAAGTTTAAAAAGTTAGCCCTGCATATAGTTTACAATTTATTGTAGAATATACATACCAGCTCTGTAGCAAAGTCGGAGTGGGCCAAATTCAGTCCTGGAGTAAAGCAGGTGCAACTAAATTTACTGCTGTATCTAATTTCTATAACTGAAGCCTGTGTACAGCTGCATCATACTCTGCAAAACTCCAATATCATTCAATGCTTGTTTTTGTTTAAGATGTCACAGACAAACTATTGGATGTGAATGAAAACTGATCTGGAGGAAGGAGGGATAGAAGCCGGTTTATACCCTTTTCATTTGTCAGTAATGTCTGCAGTTAAGGCAGTTTTGTCTTGTTAAAGTTAAATTAGTTTTATTCATCTGAGTGAATGCAAGTGCTTAGATACTGATCTATTTTGCCAGCCTGCAGTATAAAAGGTAGCTATTCGAGTCCCAACATAACTTTATCAGGAAGTGGCTCTGAATACATAATTTCAAGGTTGCATGCATCTTATAAGCAGATATGTAAATCAGCAACAAACGTTAATTTCTATGGAAATCAGAAGACCCTAGAGTGGTCTTCTTCCCCATCCCCAATCAAACATCAACAGACTTTTGCAGCATGGGCTCAGGAGTAGTCTTAGTGTTTTAAAATGTTGCCCGTGGCCTTCAGTATAAATATGCAGGAAAAGAGTATATTGCATTTTGTATTCCTTTAATTACAAAATGAAGCAAAAAACAAAACTGATGTATTTTAAGTGCCTTTCACCAGTGAAAAGCTTTGCAGTTTTCCCTGGCTGTAGCAAGTGAAGTCTATTTTCTTGTGTACCTACCTCTGTAGCACTTTTAAAGAGGGAGGGAGAGAGAGAGAGAGATTATTTTTGATGTAAGAACTAGATGACATGTCAGGGCTGTGATTTCCAGCACTCTCTTATTTTAAAAGATGGCACTGTGCTGAAGTGGTCAGAGGAACACAGCTCTGGTGAGTAGGGAATGGTCACAGCAGGGTTTGGTGCTCCTAGAAGACTCTTCAGTGTCTTGTACAATAGCATTAATACTTCCATATCCCTCCTGGAAATGCCTCACGTAGGATCCTCATCCTAGGATCGCGTTTGCCTTTTTTTCACAGCCACATCACACTGGGGGCTCATAGTACAGTATTCCTCTGATCAATCCACACACTTAGGACTCTCTCTTCTGTTGCTGCCAACTGATGAGCCCCTAGTTTGTAGCAGAATTTCTTATTATTAGATCTTTCACTTTGTACTATTGAACTTCATCCCTTTTCTGTCACTCCAGGATTCGAGGTCATCTAGAGCTTCCTATATAATATTTGGATCCTCCTCTGTGTTGATGATGCCTCTTAACTTCGTATCATCAGCAAATTTCATTAGCACACTCCTAAGACTGGTCCCAGGACAGATGCTCGAAGAGCTCCACTAGTAATCTCTCTCCAGACCAATATTTCACCTTTCAGCACAACCCATTGCTTTTCCACGTTTAGCCAGTTCCTTATCCACTTTACAATATGATCTCCCCATAGTCCCTAATTTCATTAATAATAATTTCCCATGAGGTACCATATCAAATGTTTTACCAAAGTCCCAGTATATTAAATCTAGTGCACTTCCCTTATCTTAAAAAAAACCCAGTTATTCTCAAAGAAAGAAATCAGGTTAGTCTGGCATGACCTACTCTTGGTAAATGTTGGCCTATCAGATTTCCCCATGTGGAAAATGGATGATTTCTTTGTTTCTTGGTAAGTGTACAGAAAATTATTTGTAATGTGTTCTTTGTAATGCTTTTGTACTAAGAATAAACATGCTTACTTCGGGAGAACTGGGTCGTCACTGATAAAAACACTGTTACTGTCCTTAGAGAGAAAGCAAAGTACAGACTCTGGTTGTTAGATGGACTGGCTTGCTGGTGATCTCAGAGTATATGGCAGGAGGCTGTGCAGCCCTTTAACCCCAGTCAGAAGGAAGTGGGACAAGGGTCCCACCCCAAGACAGGTGATGACAGACCTGCCTGGGCACTCCTGGACTGGACCATGGGGAATATAGGTGCAGTTACCCTAACACTAGAACAATGGACACATCATAAAACACACGAGTGAAGCCATATGATGGGAGACTCTGCAAAGTCCACTCAGTAGTGTGTCTGGTCACCAGATTGCAGCAGATTACAGTGCATTTTCCTCATTTTAGGACACAAATGGATAAATGTAGTTTTTAAACAGATAAAGACCAGGAGGATGCGGTAGACAAGACTTTCTGGAAACTTCTGTTAGTTGTCTGAAGATCACAGGTCCCGGTTCTCATGGGGGACTTCAATCACCCTGACATTTGCTTGGAGAGCAATACAGCAGTGGACAGACAATCTAGGAAGTTTTTGGAGAGTGTTGGGGGCAACTTCCTGGTGCAAGTGCTGGAGGAAACAACTAGGGGTCATGCTCCTCTTGACCTGCTGCTCACAAACAGGGAAGAATTGGTAGGGGAAGTAGAAGTGGGTGGCAACCTTGGCAGCAGTGACTATGAGATGGTCAAGTTCAGGGTCCTGACAAAAGGAAGAAAGGAGAGCAGCAGAATACGGAGCCTGGACTTCAGAAAAGCAGACTTTGACTTCCTCGGGGAACTGATGGGCAGGATCTCCTGGGAGGCTAATATGAGGGGGAAAAGGAGTCCAGGAGAGCTCGCTGTATTTTAAAGAAGCCTTATTGAGGTTGCAGGAACAAACCATCCTGATGTGCAGAAAGAATAGCAGATATGGCAGGCGACCAGCTTGGCTTAACAGTGAAATCTTCAGTGAGCTTAATCACAAAAAGGAAGTTTACAAGAAGTGGAAACTTTGACTAGAGAGGAGTATATATTGCTTGAGCATATTGAGATGTAATCAGGAAGGCCAAAGCACAATTGGAGTTGCAGCTAGCAAGGGATGTAAAGGGTAACAAGAAGTGTTTCTACAGATAAGTTAGCAACAAGGAGGTCAGGTAAATTGTGGGACCCTTACTGAATGGGGGAGGCAACCTAATGACAGATGATCTGGAAAAAACTGAAGTACTCTTTGCTTATTTTGCTTTGGTCTTCACAGACAAAGTCAGCTCCCAGACTGCTGCACTGGGAAGCACAGTATGGAGAGGAGGTGAGCAGCCCTCAGTGGTGAAAGAACAGGTTGAGGACTATTTAGAAAAGCTGGACATGCACAAGTCCATGGGTCCAGATCTAAAGCATCCAAGAGTGTTGAGGGAGTTGGCTGATGTGATTGCAGAGCCATTGGCGATCATCACAAGTTGTTTTCAAAGATAATCAGGGAAGGTCCTGGACGACTGGAAAAAGGCAAACATAGAGCTCATCTTTTAAAAAGGGAAGAAGGAGAATCTGGGGAACTACAGCCTCACCTCTGTTCCCGGAAAAATCATGGAGCAGGTCCTCAAGGAATCCATTTTGAAGCACTTGGAGGAGAGGAAGGTGATCAGGAACAGTCAACATGGATTCACCAAGAGTGAGTCATGCCTGACCAACCTGATTGCCTTCTATGATGAGATAACTGGCTCTGTGGATATGGGGAAAGCAGTAGACATGAGATACCTTGACTTTAGTAACGCTTTTGATATGGTCTCCCACGGTATTCTTGCCAGCAAGTTAAAGAAGTATGGATTGGATGAATGGACTAGTAGGTGGATAGAAATCTGGCTAGATCTCAGGCTCAATAGGTAATGATCAATGGCTCAATGTCTAGTTGGCAGCAAGTATCAAACAGAGTGCCTCAGGGGTCCATCCTGGGGCTGGTTTTCTTCATCATCTTCATTAATGATCTGGATGATGGGATGGATTGCACCTTCAGCAAGTTCGCAGGTGACACTAAGCTGGAGGGAGAGGTAGATATGCTGGAAGGTAGGGATAGGGTCCAGAGTGACCTAGACAAATTGGAGGATTGGGCCAAAAGAAATCTGATGAGGTTCAACAAGGACAAGTGTAGAGTCCTACACTTAGGACGGAAGAATCCTATGCACCACTATAGGCTGGGGATTGACTGGCTAAGCAGCAGTTCTGCAGAAAAGGACCTGGGATTACAGTGGACAAGAAGCTGGATATATGAGTCAGCAGTGTGCCCTTGTTGCCAAGAAGACTAACGGCATATTGGGCTGTAGGAGCATTGCCAGCAGATCAAGGGAAGTGATTATTCCCCTCTATTCGGCACTGGTGAGGCCACATCTGGAATACAGCATCCAGTTTTGAGGCCCCCACTACAGAAAGGATGTGGACAAATTGGAGAGAGTCCAGCAGAGGGCAGTGAAAATGATTAGGGGGCTTGGACACATGACTTATGAGGAGAGGCTGAGGGAACTGGGCTTATTTAGTCTGCAGAAGAGAAGAGTGAGGGGTGGGATTTGATAGCAGCCTTCAACTACCTAAAGGGGGGCTCCAAAGAGGATGGAGTTTGGCTCTTCTCCATGGTGGCAGATGACAGAACAAGGATCAATGGCCTCAAGTTGCATGGGAGGAGGTCTAGGTTGGATATTAGGAAAAACTATTTCACTAGGAGAGTGGTGAAGCACTGGAATGGGTTACCTAGGGAGGTGGTAGAATCTCCATCCTTAGAGGTTTTTAAGGTCCAGCTTGGCAAAGACCTGGCTGGGATGATATAGTTGGGGTTGGCCCTGCATTGAGCAGGGGGTTGGACTAGATGACCTCCTGAGGTCTCTTCCAACCTTAATCTTCTATTATTCTATGATCTTTACTAAGGGATCTGCCCACATTAACTAACCACAGCTAAGTTTATACACAAAAAGTGACTAGCAGGGTTCTCTCACAGTTTCACTAAAAATAAAAACAGAATTTTTTTTTCTGCAAACCATGCCATGAACTACCTACCTCTAAACTCCCTGCAGTATTCTATAACATAGTTGTACAATACAACACAGTCCACTAACCACAGTGTTCAGGGAGACTGTATTAGAACCCTGGAGGCCACAGCTGTATCATGATTTCAAACATTGTGTTGACAGGGCTTTAATAAAAGATATTTGTTTTTCAAATTTTCAAACCTCAAACATGTGAAATGCTTTGAGTCTAAGACCTTTTATTAATTTAAACACAATGAGATCAATTCATGGCTGAAAATGAGGGAAAAGGAAAGAAACAGCAGCTAAGTGAATAGACTGTAAAGGACAAAGTTTCAAATTCAATGTTATGGTTTAAATAGTTCTCTGTAATTCAACACCCAACTCCAGCATTAGGGAAAATAAAACAAAACTCCATGCAAAATGTAAAACAATCTCCCTCTAATAGTACAAAATTTTCTCTACAACATGAATTTGAGCGACAGTGTTTTGACTTCTATGGAGATAAAGAGGGAGAAGTTTTACCAGTCTTGAAGGAAAATGTAAATCCAGTGTTAAAGACTGAAAAGGAAAGCTCTGTATGTGCTGGCTCATTAGAAATTGCTGTATTTTATCCTGCCTTCATTGAACAGCAGAGGTGACTTGGGAAGCCTTTTTATTCAATATTGGGGATAATTAAGGAAAGGAAACATAGCCTGGGTGACTGCGGGCTGCTTATTATTGCGTGCTGTGCAGGAGGAGGGTGCATATTTTAAATTTTAAGAACCGATTATTTATACGTTTAACTTCAAATTTCAAGGGCACAGATGGAACCGTAACTAGATTAATGGACAAAATATTTTCTGTACACAGCCAGTTTCCATATTTTAACAGCTCAGTGTCTGATGACAGCATTGTATGGGGTTTGGTTTTTACTGGAAAACAAAATGATTCAGGTATAAAAGGATTTCACAGGTAATACTCCTTCAAAATGTTTTCCAAACTTCTGATTTATTAATTATACACAATTTTAATTGTGTTCATATATCAGTGGCAGTGTTTTTTTTTTTTAAACAAATTAGTCTCCCCAGGGTAGGAGTGGAAGTTATTACTTACACATACAATTGTATCATACATTTTCTTTGAATACACACGCGGCTTTGAAATTTACCTTTCTATGAACAGTTACGCCAGTAAAAGTTGTCACATGGATGAGCCTAGAAAGTGAACACAAAAAGGACACAAGCACTGCCAAAGTAATAACATTTTAAAATTGGAATGAACAGTCACCCAGCTCTGCTGCTTACCAAAAACCTTAATGGGCTGGGTACACTCAAAATTAAGGTTCTTATAAAAAAAAACTAGGCAAATTTTCTGAAGTTATTCACTGTTCTTAGAAATGGTACTGTGGCCTTAGTTAAAACTATTCATATTTCTCTTCCACCAGATTTAATGCCTTTACCAGAAAGGGAATCTTAACTCTAATACTTAAATACATAAAATGTTTGTTTTATTTGAGATCAGAACTGTCCTTGTAATGAAATGCAAATTCTTTGTTCACATCTTTATTCCCCTCCCCCGCCCCCCACCAGAGAATGGCCGCTTAAGTAGGTAATAGTCCATTAACATCTGACTGTGGTGGCAGTGTGTATTTGTCTCTGAACACTGGTTTGGATACCTAACTTAGAATATGTTGCAGCAATCTTATATAGTAAAATCTAATCACTTTACATACAAAGTCAGTACACATTTTACCAGGTCAATAATGTTCAGCAGATTATGAATTTTCAAATGATACCTCACAAGACAGACTTTGTTAAAAATTTGCCATAATTCTGTAATTAACATAATGGTATAGACTGTCACAGAGTTATTAATGATTTACACTGGTGTAAGAGGAGAATCAGGCCAAATATATTTCTGCAAAGATGAAATCTGCTTGTCTACCTTAGTAGTTTGCTGTAAGCAGGCAGATCATTAAAAATAAATCCTGGTATTTGATCTTGGAGATGTTTGAAGCCAGCATCAGAGGCATTCTATGTTTCTAGTATTCTGTATAAGTCTGGTACATTTCTCTCAAAGTAGCAACATGAAAATATTTTTTGATGCCATAAAGAGTAATATGAAGCCCAAACAACCAAATTTAGCTCCATATCACAACTTTTCCAATGTACGGGGTTGTTAAAACAGATTTTGCTATGGACCTCATTCTAAGAATGAATTAAAATGTGGTCTTTTAGCAATACGTTTTCCCATTACGGGTAGAGAAGTTTCCATATAACCTATTACTTTTATCTTTGAAGCCTCTAGTTTTCTTCCTGTGAGTGCCAGAGCTTGTTCAGATATGATATTTACCTGAAGTCAAGTTGAAATGATAACATTTCTCATTCAGTCGTAGACAGGCTTTTCAATAGTTGTTCTATTTTCTATTATATTGGCATGGAGTTCTTCAAATGCAGTTCCTTTAGTTGCTTGTAGTGTACCTTACTTCACTGAATCTTTGATCTGCACAACGTTGAAGATATATTTAAACTAATATTCTTGCAAAATGTATTGAAAGCAGGGCAATTTTTAGGTCATTGGTGTCATATATCTAATCTGCCTGATGAATTTATGTGACCTGCATGACAGATTCTGCATAATATAACCTTTCATTTAGAAAACTTTTAAAGTTCACAGCAGCAAAAATAACATTTCAAATGTAAACTAGGTGTAAACCAATGCAGGGTTTAGGGTTTTTCTGGGGATTTGAAAAGAAAGCCTGAAATAATGGCTCAGTGATGTGGTCTTTCCCACACCCTATTATTCTTATTGAATTTTTAACCTAATGATTACACATTTACATTTTGTCACTATTTCATTGCTGATCTTTTTAGCAGATGGAATGGAACAGGGCTGGAAACAAAGTCAATTGGAATGGGAATCAGGAGTTACTTCAGAGAAGGAAATGTAGACGGAAGAATAGAGGGAAAACCCAAAGAAATGGTAAAGAAAGGAAGAGAAACAAAGAGCAAAACCAGTCCTGGTTCTAAAGGTGAACATATTTGTCATCTGAGTGTGGCTAATTGCGACAATAAGATACTGATGACACAACAATGGTCACTCAAGGCCATATTCTACTTTGACCTGTGTACAAACATCCCACTGATGTTAGTGAGAAATCCATTCTAGACTGAAAACAACATGTGGACCTAAAAGGCCCATAGACCATAATTAACAATAGAATGCAGTCCTTTCCACAGAATGAGTGACCATTCTAGCTTTAGGTCCATGCTGCATTCCACAGCAGCCACATATTCTGATTAATTTTTTCTTCCTTTGCGCTTACTTTTATTTTTGTGCTTTTGTGCTTTTTCCACTCCTTATTAAGCTTGAGAATGTTTCTCTTTTCATCTGTCTCTGGTTCCTTCCTTTGCATTTGAATAATTTATGCTGATCGGTATAGGTAGGATTTATCTGGTATCAGCTCTCCTTCACAAACCAGCTTCTCTCTTAACACCCCATCTAGAATTCCAGAGATTCTTCTCTCCTTTATTAGTGAACCTGTCAGCTCAGCAGACACTCCGTAGTTCTGTGTCCCTATGTGTAACATACTGAGCTATTATTTCTCCATCGTTCTGCATGTGTGTGAAAAATCTTTGATGTCCAAATGTCATTTCTTCTTGAGATGCAACTTTCTACAAAATTCTTCATGATATTTAATTTTGGTATTTTCTCCTTCATCCTATTTAAAAGACACTGTAAATGATTCATCTCCTAAAACATGCATCAGGGAAAGACTGATACCTTCACTTTATCATATTTTCATCTTCACCTATTTCTGCTAAATAGATTTCAAAATTATGTTTAAAATATTTCCAATTTTCTTGCAATGTTATTGGACAACTATACATTAGGCAGCAGGTGTGATCTATCCATTTTAGGTTTACCTCACTTAGACTAAAATTTTGCAGCTAGACACATTGATCTAAGCTCAAACTTTGTCTGACACTTAGTTACAGCTTCAGTATGTGCCTTCCAATTGCCTTTTTATTTAAAGGAACACATAAACTAAAACAAAGCTCACTTGACTGATTCTTTTTTAACATACTGTTATTGTAAGTAGCACCTGAGATTAATACAACCAGAGATTAGGGAGTATTGGGATTCCCTGTGAAACGTTTTCCACTCAGCTTATCCAGAACACCTTTTCCAGTTCTGGGAGAACATTTCATCCAGTGCTCTGGGATCCAAAAACTCAGTTCAACTCCAGATTACATCACTGAGATTCCTTTATTTGGCATACAGCAAAACTACACTGAGTTGATCAGACTCAAACACAGGGCAGGGGGTGCATACAGGCTAAATCACAGCTCCAAAGTTACACAGAAAACCTCTCCCTTTACATACATTTACACATCTCATTGCATTTACTATGTATTATATCACACATTTTTGGATTGACTTGGTTACTTTGCAGGTACCAATCCCAAAATTCCATTAGCCTTCTTGGCAACAAGAGCACACTGTTGACTCATATCCAGCTTCTCATCCACTGTAACCCCTAGGTCCTTTTCTGCAGAACTGCTGCCTAGCCATTTGGTCTTTAGTCTGTAGCAGTGCATGGGATTCTTCTGTCCTAAGTGCAGGACTCTGCACTTCTCCTTGTTGAACCTCATCAGATTTTATTTTGGCCCAATCCTCTAATTTGTCTAGGTCCCTCTGTACCCTATCCCTACTCTCCAGCGTATCTACCACTCCTCCCAGTTTAATGTAATCTGCAAACTTGCTGAGGGTGCAATCCACGCCATCCTCCAGATCATTAAGATGAAGATATTGAAAAAAACTGACTCCAGGACCGACCCTTGGGGCACTCCGCTTGATACCGGCTGCCAACTAGACATGGATCCATTGATTACTACCCATTGAGCCCGACAATCTAGCCAGCTTTCTATCCACCTTATAGTCCATTCATCCAGCCCATTCTTCTTTAACTTGCCAGCAAGAATACTGTGGGAGACCATATCAAAAGCTTTGCTAAAGTCAGAAATAACATATCCACTGCTTTCCCCTCATCCACAGAGCCAGTCAGGGCCGGTGCAACCCATTAGGTGACCTAGGCAGTCACCTAGGGCGCTAACATTTGGGGGCGATGACCGCGGCGGCCGGATATTCGGCCACCCCGGTCATCGACAGTATTTCGGGGGCGGGACCTTCCGACCCCTAGGGCAGCAAAAAAGCTGGCGGCGCTCCTGGAGGCAGTTATCTCATCATAGAAGGCAATTAGGTTAGTCAGGCATGACTTAGCATGGATTCAACAAGGGCAACTGTTCCTGATCACTTTCCTCTCCTCTAAGTGTATCAGAATTGATTCCTTGAGGACCTGGCTCCATGATTTTTCCAGGGACTGAGGGGAGGCTGACTGGCCTGTAGTTCCCCGACTCCTCTTTCTTCCCTTTTTTAAAGATGGGCACTACATTAGCCTTTTTCCAGTCATCCGGGACCTCCCCCAATCACCATGAGTTTTCAAAGATAATGGCCAATGGCTCTGCAATCAGGAGTAAAAGGGCAGCATTAAACCAAGTTTGTTAATATGCAGCTTTTGCTAGCAAAAGGTGTACATCAAAATATTGACTAAGTAAGTAATTATAGGCTCAGTAGAATATTTTCATCATAATCTGATGGTGGCAGTAGCCACTATACAAATATTTTTACTTACCTCTTGGCCATAAGATGATTCACTTTGAAACTGCCTGAAGATTTTTTTAGCCTGGCTGAACATACCATTGTTAATAGGAAAAAATCTTGTTTTCAATCAGGGGAAGTCAACTGGATTACTCCAGCTCCTTTCTTCTTGCACTCTGTTTTGGGTTCAGATTCTTCAAACTGTCAACAATTGCTAAATGCATGTAGTTGTTAAAGTGTACAGAAGGCACACTGTGTAAAGGCTTTTCAACTTACTGGTAGGAAGGCCAGGAGCCTCACCAGCCATGCACCAGTTCCTCTTGCTGCTCCTATTTCAGATTCCTCTGCCCAACTTCCCCAAGCAATAAGAAGTGGGGAAAGGGAAAGCTGTGCTCCACCAAGCCAAAGAAAGGATAGACACTGGGAGCTGTGCTCTACTGTAACTCCCTCTTACCTTAAGTGTCACTTAATGTTACACTTGCCTTTCCTCCCCAACCTCTCTAGTTTTAAATTAAAAAAAAAAAAAAATTAATGGAGATATCCTATCTCCTAGAACTGGAAGGGACCTTGAAGGTCATTGAGTCCAGGCCCCTGCTTTCACTAGCAGGACCAAGTACTGATTTTGCCCCAGATCCCTCAAGGATTGAACTCACAACCCTGGGTTTAGCTGGTCAATGCTCAAACCACTGAGCTACTCTTCCCCCCATATTAGGTTACCTACTTACCACATGTCTGGAGTTAGTATACAAACTCCTTGGGTTTGCAGTATTGTAGTAGCCATGTTGGTCCCAGGATATTAGAGAGACAAAAATGGGGGAGGTAATATCTTTCTTTTACTGGACCAACTTCTGCTGGTAAAACAAAAGCTTTCAGGATACACAGAGCCAGATCTGAAGAAGAGCTCTGTGTAGCTCAAAGCTTGTCTCTTTCACCAACAGAAGTTAGTGAAATAAAAGATATTAACTAACCCAGGATGTCTCTCTAAACTTCTTGGGGACAGTACTAACTGTGTTGTGAAGCACTTGTTACACTCTTGATGCTTTAACATTAGTAATAATAAATGTATATACCGTAGGAGTCATGTAATGTAGGCTAATTGTATTTGCATGTTGCAGAAAATTAGTTGTGTGGATATCATCTATTCTCACAAATGGCAAAGAGTATTTGCTGTAGTTCCTGACTACTAAACTCAGATAAATTTATTCTTCAATCCTTTGTCAAGTTCATCCAAAGTCCAGATCGCTGAAGTCTGCACTTTTAGAGCATTCACTATTACTGTTGACATTCACTGCGATTAAGTGAACCGCCTTCTCTAAAAGATGGCATTTCAAGAATTATTTTCTAAACTAAATGGAACAGCATATGAAGAGCCAGATTCATCTCTTTTTAGAAAACTAATTTGAAGTCCTCTATACCGCACATTAATCTTAATGGGCACACTTGTGCTGCTGCCTCTCTCAGAAGTCCTAATCTGGAATGATGAGCTATATTAGAAATACAGGGAAAACTCTATTACAGATATAAATGGGCATTAATACTATGAAAGTATTCATTTCTTCCAGTCTACACCAACTTCCCAATTTTTTCTTCTGGATATTTGGCATATTACACGTTACTATTTATAATGGGTCCCTTCAAGTGCAGATTTCTGTTCAAATAAGGGTTGATATTGGAAATAAACACCCAGTTTCACTCTCACACCTATACACACATGCCACCAGTTTTACATGCAAGTCCATTAGCTATTCCTTTGTATTGCTGATGAGTCCAAAGATCACTTTTCAAAGTCCTTCATTATCATGTAGATAGGAGTATGACCTTTACATGAGCCTAGCTCAGGAGAAAAAAATATTTTAAAAAACACAAAGACAGAATACTCTTTATGAAAAAGTGCTTGACAGAATAGAGTTTGACAGAAAATAACCTTTAAAAGCCTTTTTTTAAATCCTATATAATTTAATAGAGAATGATACACCTGCTATGGAATTCCTTCAAATGGTTTTAAAGAACCTATAGTGAGGATATATCACACTGCTAAATTCTATAGGAATTGAGTAATTTCTAAAGAACCTCATTATATTTCTATAGACCAGTTAACGAGGTGGCTGGCTTCTTCAGTTGGCACAAACCATTAATCGTTGTTGGGACGTTACAAGGAGCTGCTGACGCACTGTGTCTCATTAACCCCACCATGAATGCAAGGAAGGTAGGGCGTGGCTGTTTGTGCAGAGGTAACAGGGTCTAGGATGGAGAAATCTCTGTAGGGAAACCCTGGAAAACAGCCTTTGCCGGGGGCGGGGGGAAAGGAGAGAGAGAACTGAGGCTGGAGTTAACTTTTATTTAATTTCAGTTACCAAAGCCCAGGAAATAGTTATGTCTGGAGTAAATATAGTGTGAATATTCTCTTCAGAACAAGGCGAGAATTCCACTTGCTTACAAGAACTCTGTTGGTGCCAGTAGTGAACAAACATTTGTAGTCGGTGAACATTACACCAAATACCTAGGGCAGAGTCTCTCTGTTATACTTTAAAAGCAAAAGCTAATAACTAACCTTTTTAACATAAGATCTAGAAAACCTGTTTCAAAGTATTCAGGATTTTTTTTTAAATTGTACATCTAAATGCGTTGGGCCAGAGTGAGAGAAGCCTTTGCTTAGCCATGAAGCAGCAGAATGATGCAGAAGAGCCTCTCCCCACCTTGTATAGTCATGAAATGACCCCTCATAATAGCAGAAATGAGCAATGCTTGTTCTTCCAGGAACAGAACATCAAAAAAAAGAGAGGGGAGGGCTAAAGTCATAACCCAATCCCACCCCACCCACTCCATACTAACCCACAGTACGAAAAGACCGGTGGATGCTAAACTTCTTGGACTGTTTTAACTCATTTTAAATCAAACTAATTCATGGATTTGCTTATATATTTGCAGAAAATTAATTCTATACTCAAAAAGAGTAAGTGCTGTAAGTTTGAGGATGCAGCACTGTATTTTTCATACATAATCAAGAAGGAGAATCCCTGCTTTAAAGTACAAAACAGAACTCAGCCTTAGCTATGGAACTACAACCAGCACTTCCATAATATACCCAAAGTATGTAGGTTGTGGGCAGTATCTTGTCTATACATATCTGCATTGCATGACCAAGGATCCTCACACACAACTGATCATGCATTTTAATGAGGCATCCTTTGGAAATTCTGTAAGTCTAGTAAACACAAATGCTAAAAGCAGCCACATTGTCAAGGTACAATAAATGAACTGGACTAAACACTGTTTACTGGAATTACTGTACTTATTATTCAATGTAATAAATATCAGTATCACAGGGAACTCTGATTTGCATTATCTTTGTTGCTATAATTTCTCGTTTATGCTAAAAATGACTGAAGTGTGGCCAAAATGATTATATTTTTCGCCTTAAAGGTCTACTGCTAGACACAATGAATGTTTCTATTTAACAAAACAAATGTCGAGCATCCCAACCTGCACTGTCTGTAGTGATATTCAGAAAAGTGGAGAAAAACTGAAGGGTTAAATATACATTTTTCCCCCCAATAGAGTTCCTCTCCCTGCCTTTTTTTTTTTTTTTAAAGTGGCCTCATGGCTTTGGGTCAATCAATAGACGTTTTGCTATGAAGGAAACAAGTCAGAAACATGGGTGCTCTGAAGGTTGCAAAGAGAATACTGAATACTTTTTGCTCTGATGCAACATAAGGCAATAACCTCAAAGGAGAGCTTCACAACTGTACTTCCCAGCATATGGGGAAGGAAATGCTTCCTTCAGTCAGTAGTAGTCATTCTTCTTTAAGTTTCTCTCTAGTTCCTCTCCCCAATGAGCCAGAGAATATTAGGGTTACTCAGAGATTATAGGTTTTCTTCTCCACCATTATCATTCTCCCAAATAATGGCAAATACCAACAAATTTTCACTGTAATTCAAAGATGGGACCAAGTCACCATGTGAAGACCAGAACCCAAAATTCCCCCCAATTCAGGATCACTTAAAATCTGGCTTTTTGCTTGGGGCCTATTTATATTTCAAATGTCTAATTTAAAATATGTTTCAAATAGGGATGGTTTTCTTTCCTCTCCAAATAATCTGATCCTTACACTGCTGACATGGTGACAAGTGCTCAGAACTCTCACTAACATATTCACTGAGAGAATCCTACATCAAACAGTCTGTAATAACCTCCTCATTGACACGTCTGCACTAACCTTTGGGATGCTATTACAGCATTGTGAAAACCCCTCTGTGTTAAACAGGAGTAGCAGTGCTCAGGTTAAACACATTGCTTCAACTTTTCGCCTGAGTCATTTTATTTAGCAAGTTTTCTCCACTTCCCACTGTCTAACAAGCACCCACCACTACACAACTCTCATCTCCTTCTCCATTCCTGCTGTGTAAACTAAAGCAAAATACTGGGGAGAGGGGCAGGTTGGTCTAAAGTGTGAATGGGGTTTGTTAAGTTTTGTCAAAATTAAGATAGTCAGATGTAACCGGGGTAGGATTTTGACATTGTGAATTTTACAAAAAGCTGTAGTGATAGTGGAGGGGGTTATTACAAGTGAAATGGGTAACAACCTGGATAGTACCACACAAGTTGATGCACTAACCTACATCAGTGCAATATTATGACTGAGAATTTAAATCCACTTTAACATTTAAAAGTCAGGAAATACTAAGTTATGTTTCCCACAGCCACCATAACTCACGCTCCTTGCACACACACATTATTTTGTATTACTTTCTGTTAAATTTATGTGCCATATGGGTAAGTTACAGTGCTCTGGAAATAATTATTTTGAACTTCTTGACTAGGGCACATTAAGTCACACAACAGAGGGCCAGTGATGTGATACTTAACTACAAGCTTTACTGAGCATGTCTGCACTGTGTGCGTCTACACAAAGTACTCTCTAAATTCAAAGTGTGCTCCCAACATGCACTGGGCTCAGTACAAAACCTGAATGGCTTCTGTGGGCTTGTCTAACTACCAAATGATATTGTGCTTTTATAACATGTTAACTAATATGACAGTAAATGTGTTAGCAGTCAGTGTAGACAAGAACTGTTGTGTTTCATATCATGTCTCTAGCCTTGATTAACCCAGTGTATGGGGGGGGAGGGGAGAAGCAAAGGAGCATAGCCTCCAATCTTCCCTCCTCAACCCCAGAGTACCACCTGGACTTGCACCAAAGGGGAAAAGAATATCCAGTAACTGGCAGTACTGTACCATTCTTGACTTCCTCTATCTTCACCTGTGAATTTGTCCGTAGATGGAGTTAATTTATGATAACATCCTTGCCAAGTCATTGATTTCAACAGTTTCTTTACAAGTGCATTTATTATCTCCCAAGTGTCAGCACTCATTAGTTTAGAAAAACTGCCCAGGGCAGAGCACCCTTGCACAACCAGGTTATGTTGTTTTTACAATACTTTTATAAGCAAGCTGTGATATGGCTTGTACATGCAACAAAAGAATAATGTGTAGCTTCATGTTAAAAGAACAGGAGTACTTGTGGCACCTTAGAGACTAACAAATTTATTAGAGCATAAGCTTTCATGGACTACAGCCCACTTCTTCGGCTTCATGTTAAAGCAGTTACAGTAATTCACTGCTACACCATGGAATGCACCCTAATGCCATGATACTATATTCTATACATAAAAATATGTTTAGATAATAAGAGATACACACACACATTTTCTAGTTGCTCCTTTTTTCTAAACTATTATTTCAAGAAATGCCTTTTGCGAGAGGAAGAATTTCTTCATCTGTCAGTCATTCTGCTACAACATCTGGTGATGTCCTCACAGTTAAGCCAGTAGGTGCATTGTAACTACCCACTGTTTACATGACTTGGCAGATAATTAGTGCAGTGTCATGAGGATATCTTCAGATTCCCATCCAGAATACTGGCACAACCAAAAAGGAGATTGTCCTCAAAAAGTTTGTCTATACTTGGATATGACAATCGGCAGTGTTGCCAAGACTCTCAATATTTGGTGGTTTTTTTAATTTGATTCCAGCAGCTGGGGCTTTGTTACTTTAGAATCTCAGCTTTCTTTAAAAAAAAAAAAAAATTCTGGCCCCCGTGGCTGTAGAAAAAAGCTTGAAAACATGCTAATACTTCAACAACAGAAGGGAAATAAAAAAGAACCCAACATTTATTTCTGTTTATATCTCATGACATTTAAGGCCCGAAGTCTGATTTTTGAACTCTCAGATTGGCAATACTTCATTGTGTTATACACATGTTGATTAATATTTAACATGTTAGCACTCCATGTAGAGAAGGACTTGTTTAAAATAATGTCAGCTGTTTCTCAGCTCCAGAGAAAGAGAAGGAGGCCAGATGTGTCCCCAAGACTCCAAACTAAGGAACTAGAAGCTTTCACATCAACAATAGTGTTTTATTATAGGCCCATATAAACACACTCCTGAAAGAATGGGTAGAATTTTTATACCAAAACTTCTTTGGTGAAAAATACAAATTCAATACCACCAAAACATTTGGTCAGTATGTGTTGATTCCACCAAATTCTTTCCACTGAAAAAAATCTAAGAAAAGATCCCCCAAAAATCAAAACTGTTGGTGACATTTGCTAAACAAAACATTGAGAGCATGCTACAGAAATTAGTCATCTTAATATGCAAGGTACAGTACTAAGACAGTAGTAATAGAGAATCAGACTGCATATGGAACACAAATGGCAGTAACACAAAAATCTGAAGAAACATGCAGCAAAGTGCACCAATTCTCAGAAAACAATACATATGATAATATAAAACTGAGGGAAAGCAAATTAAGCGATATCACATGGTCAGTGCACATCAGTCTAGGAGTTCAAAGTTGTATACATAAAGTTAAGCATCTCAATTCATATTTAAATACCTAGGGTGACCTGATTTTCAGAGGTGGGGCTCTGGAACAATTTAATGGTGGGGGTGCTGAAAGCCATTGAACCAAACTGTAAACCCTGAATATGTTGGAAACCACTTCAAGCCACAATGCATGACACATTGCTTCATCATGTCTCAGTGAATGAGTGGCAGACTTTGGAATAGACCCCAACAGTCAGTCTTCAAAGTCTCCTGCTGTCACCATTAGACAGCACTTCTTCTGAGACCTAATCAATACTAAAGGAGCAGGATCAAAATAGATCTGGGGAAAAAACAAGGCTAATGAGTGATTTATGCAGTTTAATACAAACACACGTGATGTAATTAGTTGATTAAAAATGGCAAAATGGTGTTTTAATTGAGCTGGAAATGAACAGTAAAGGGGCAAAGAGACATCAATTTAAGGATATTTTTAATCACAGGAAGAAAATGCCCAGCAATATTCTGGTTACATAAGGAGTCAAAGGTAAAAAGGATGGATGATTTCAGAAAATCATTTCCATTGAACGGGAAGGAAATGTTAGAGGTGCTTCTCAGAGACGTTACAGAGAATCCTAATGACTTCAGTGGGTTTTGCATCAGGTCCTGAATGCCCAAGAGCTAGTTTGAATTTACAGGAGAAAATTTTTGATAAGAGAAGGACAATACCTTGAGATATTAAAAGTGGTAAACAGGCATAGTGAAGGATTTATTTTCTATTTTCCCCTCTTTGAATGGGTTTAATATGACACACAATACAAAAGGAAGGATGGTCTTGTGGTTAAGACCCTGGAGTAGGACTCAAGAGGCCAAGACTTATTATCTGATCACCACAAGTTTTCTATCTGACCTTGACCAAGTGACTTGTGGGGGAAATCCTACTCTCACTGACTTCTGAAGGGATAGAATTTCATCTCTGTGTGCCTCAGTTGCCATCTACAAAATGGGGATAATACTTATCTGCTTTGTCTATTTGGATTGTAAATTCTCTTACTGTGTGCATGTACAGTGCCTAGTACAAAGAAGCCCTGATGAGGTTCATGCATCAAGGGACAACATAAATCAACAGGATACTAATGTGCTAGTATAGAATTTGTCACAGTTCAGAGCAGCTGCACCTATATTTTCCCTCCCATGGCCCACCAAGGGCACACACTCTTAGGCTTCCAGCTCCTCAACAGTCACCTCTTGTGAGAGGTGCATTTGCATAATTTCCCTTTACAGATTTCCTAAGAAACCCACCCAACTTTGTTTGTCCCAAAAGGTCACACTTGTCTGGCATGTTGTTTAAAATAGTCCTTTTGTGAGTTGATAAGTCATCCCTGAACTAGAGCCTAATTAAGCCACACACAGTGAATAGTCATTCTTGTGCTAGGCTCTAGCCAATCCACAAGCCAGGAGCTGGTCTGGTGACTCTCAGGGCAGGTATATAAGCCTTCCAGGAGAGGCAGCAGTGCAGTTTGCTCAACGTCACTTCATAACTTTGGACTACCCTTTGCCTGGCAGTGGTGACAGACTCCACAGGCATTAGCTTGCTGCTGTCTTGTCCTACTCCAGCCTTGTTCCCAGTCCTGCTCCAGCCCTGCCCTTGCTCCAGTCTAGCTCCTGACCCACTCTTGATTACTGACCCTGGCTCCGACCTATGGCTCTGGTTCCTGGCTAGGCTGCCATAGTGCTGACCTCTAGAGCCAACTGCCACTGCTCCAACCCTCAGGCCCAACCCTCCACCTCTTGGTTTCTGACACCTTCGAAGCTCATATCACCTCCCAGGATTTACACTGGCCACATTTCCCCTCTCTTACCCCAAAGAAGTTGCATACAATCCCACAATATGCAAACTTTGAATTTTTAATACAATGGACTCTAAAGCTATTTAAACTTAATTCAATAAGATCTCTCAAAGATATTGCAGGAAATTGCCATATCTGTCACAGGGTTGCCTATATTAACATTCTCTGAGAGAACTGTGCTTCATCATATTTGTGCTGTGTACATTTGTGATATCTCAAAGATATATTAGGGTTTTTTTAATAACAAAAGGGATTGAGCACTAAATGGTCCCATGCTGCAACATACTTTAAATGTCAAGGAAAAAGGTTTGAAGGCAACAGTGGATCAGAAACAAAAATCAAAGCCATGGCAGCATTTGAGAGGGCAAACAGAATACCTGGATGGATCCACAGAGGAATTACACAGATAATAATAATTAGTTTATGTAAATTGCTATGGTACGGACAGCAACAGAAGCTGCATCTGCTAAGGTATTCAAAACAGAGTTAGACAAGCACTTTCAGGAAAAGATATTAGTATAAATACTAGCTAGCAATGTGGATGGACCTAAATGACACCCATGTCCTCCCCCTAATAGCCAAAAATTCTTGCTATTAGTGTGCAAAATACTGTACAAAGCAGCATCAGAAATATGTACTGCAGACTAGATCCGATATCATTAACTTTTAAGGTTAAACACCTTTCCGCTAATGTAATGTAAATTACACTAAACATTTAAAACAACCTTTCCAGGTTACTGCATTCATGAAGGTTAAACAACTGGAATTCAATATAATTTTTAAACCATGGAGATGGGTGGTGATTGGGAGATTTAGAAATGTATCCTTTTTAATATATATCTTTCTTAAACAATGATCCTATGCATATGAATGTCTTGTTTTCTCACCTGCTCAGTGTGGTAGTGAAATGCCTGCAGGTTGCAAGCAATGCAAATTAATTAGTTGCATTTCATTAGTTATATCCAAAGGAAAAACAAGAAGTAGGAAACTAACTGTCCAAAGACATGGGAAACAGGAAGTAGCAAATTATAGCTGAATAAACATGAAAGAAAATTAGGGACAGGACTGTGAATAAGAAAGAGGAAGATGTATATTCCATTGTGGTCCTCCAATATGGAAGATTTGCCAGCATTAGGTTACATAAAAATGGATCACATTTTAATATTGCTGTTTTATATCAGTCAATGGGTACCTCTCTGACTGTCACTCCAAAGAAACTCAGTAACTTCTCTCAGTTGGAAGAAATGCTCTTGCATCAGACCATGAGGAATTTTCTCTCTTTCAAGTTTCAGAATGGTAGCCCTGTTAGACTGTATCAGTGAAAAAAAAAGAACGAGGAGTACTTGTGGTACCTTAGAGACTAACAAATGAATTTGAGCATAAGGTGCCACAAGTACTCCTCATTCTCTCATTCAAGTGTATTCAGAGTCTGCAAACTGAGCCCAGCTGTACTGTACAGGGGGGAAGAGGAGCTGAAATCCTGCAAACTTAAAAATTTAGGACATTCAGACAGAATCTCAACTTCCACCAGTATTTCTAAGCAGGGCCGGTTCCAGGGTTTTGGCAGCCCCAAGCAGCCAAAACAAAAAAACAAAAAAACAAAAAAACAAACCGCAATTGTGATCTGCGGCGGCAATTCAGCAGGATGTCCTTCACTCCCAGGTGGAGTGAGGGACCGTCCACCGAATTGCCGCCGAATACCTGGACCTGCCGCCCCTCTCCGGAGTGGCCGCCCCAGCACCTGCTTGAGAAGCTGGTGCCTGGAGCCAGCCCTGTTTCTAAGCTCCTGCTTAATGAAGCAAAGAGATCCAGAATGTTATTGGTTTATGTGGTGTTGCAGCATCGGATTGCCACACCTTGTGGAATTGGGACATAATTACACAAGTGCTCTTTAAAGTAAGGGATAGCCTTCAGACTTCACCAATAAACATTAAAGAATAACGTTGCAAGAATTTAGTAATGACATATTCACTTACTTTCATAGTATCCCACAACTAACTACCCCTCATCACACACACACACAAACACACACCATGCTCCTCTTTAAGAATGTTACTGAAATAAGGAAAACCTCTATGTAGGGTTCAAATGTACAAGCATCACTCTGTAGTGTGGAACAGAATATAAATTTGAAGCACAAATGACTTTCTGTGAGCCTGTCTCTAATTCTTAGTACATTAAGTGAATGGCTGGTAAGAATTAATTTTGATTTACTTTGTATAGTTGAGGCAGAGAGATATTCTCTGTGTTAATTGTAATGCTTAATAAATTAAAAGATTATGATCATTTATATTCAGTGAGATAGAATGTTTTTCTTTTCAAAGCACAGACACAAGAATATTAAGATCCAAATGATTGTTTGAATGATACTTTGTGCTTATTATCCCCCTAAAAATGCTGCTAAAATGTATTCATTAATTTTTAATCTAAAAACACTTAATTCAGGAGGTGAAAGGTTAGTTTTGAAAGAAGGTGTGATACAAAGGGGACGGCAGGCACCCTGATGAGCAGCAGATTGGCTCTGATCTTTCACAATCCAAGTGAGATGATGATGTTCTGCTATGGATGAAAGGGCTCATTATCTCAAAGATAATTGCCCAGATGCCACACCAGTGAGGTCACACTAAACAGGGTTGTGGTTTCTGAACCAGCACTGGAGCTAATTAACACTTAAAGCTACAGGCAGCCATTTTGTATAGACCTCCATGAAGATGAATAGGTCCATGTCAGCTTTAACAATTTGCTCACCTTGGTTTTGCTACTTAGTGAAAATATAGCTTTAAAAAAAGAAAATGCTTTAGCCCTATTGTTACAGAGTTAAAAATCTTTGTCTTTGAATCATACTGCCCCACTATCCTCCATTTTAGTCCCAAAGTTGCCTACATTCCACACTGATTGGGTTTCTCTCCTCCCTTTTACTGTTGACAACTATTTACATCAGAAATGAAGAATCATAAAACTGAGGTTCTAGAAAGTTGTTTACACTACAGGAAGGAATACCACAGCATTTTAAGTAAAGCTTAGGAAAAATTTTCAGATTAAACTTTCTTGCCAAAAAATGCACATTCAGATTGACCAAAGCATTTCACAAATTTGTGTCAAGTGTGCTGAATTATTGGGGGGGGGGGGGGGAGAACAACTGAAAAAATTGAAATGTTTCATTTTGACATGAAATGTTTCAACTTTTTAATTCAAATTATTTTCATTTTGAATTTTACCTCAATTTTATTTTTAAAAAACACTCAAATGAAATATTTCATTCAACCAAAAACAAGGGTATGTTGCGTTTTTTACTTTTTTGGTTTGCTAAATACATTTTAAAAAGTCAATCGAATGATTATTTTATTTTATTTTTATTTGTTCTGTATGGCCAGCAAACTGACAAATCAGTTATTAGCAGAGCTTTAATTTTAAGTTTCATGCATGAATACATTTTCTTGCCTCTCTTATTTTGGATTGTGTCACACACAATGTCTCACATTTGGACCTTGGCAGTTGAGAGATCTGAATTCAATAGTCTACTACCATGGCATTTGCACACAGTGGTCACTATTTTGTTACCATTAAAACCACAGTGGTATCTTAGTGCTTAATGCAGACCTCCACTGACTTAACTGGGGGCTCCCTGTGGGTTTATGTTTCTGTTCATGTGCAGTTCATTGCAGGATAAGCATATGTAAGATACATATGCATATATATCATCATCATTATTAACTTATTTGAAACACCATTTTGTGAATACTCAGCAAGGGGAAACCTCATAAAATTTCTGTTTTCCACCTCCTCCTGTAAAAATCATTAGCACCTGATGTATACAAAGCTCTGCACAAACACTGACCAATTAAGCTTCACCCTAAGGTAGGTAGATAAATATAAAATATGGACAATATTTTAATTTGGGAAAATGAGGCGGAGAGAATGAACACATCTGAGCAAACCTGTCACCTGAGGAGTGCACTCATGAGCACCTCAAAGGAGTTAAAAGTGCAGGTCTCCCTATAACCAAGACAAAGGGTCTGCCAGGTTTGTTTGACCACTTATAGATGTCACCAGCCTTTGCTGGATGGAAAAAGTCCAGGCGAAGGCAGGAAAATGGGTAGTTATGACAAATCCAAAATAAAAATTTCAGGAATGATTGCAGGTAGCAAGGGACCCCTCACTGAAGGCCTTCGATTGGGTAGAGTTTGCAATGCTGGGGAGGGAGTAAAGGCAACTATATCAGTGTTGGCAATAGAATTCCGCACATTAGTCCAGCCCTAGAGTGACTGCCAAGAATGAAATCATTTATCCCTGAAGAGAGAGTGTACTGATGGGAGTGCTTTTTGTGATATATAGCATTTGGAATGATATAGTGACCACTCTCAACCTTAACAATGGAATTGTTACCCACATGTCCTTCATACACATATATATAGAGCTAAATATGTATTTGCCATTCCCATTTCTATTAGAGATCTCAAGGTGCTTTACAAATACTAATTAATTCTCACATCACTCCTGTGAGGCAGATAAAAGTGAATGTCATCCTCATTTAGAGATGGAAAAATTGAGGCATGGAGAACATAAGAAGCTTGCTCAAGGTTACAGAAGAAGTCCCAAATCAGAGACCCAGGAATCATCCAGTCAAAGTCCTTAGCCACTATACCAACTTTTATGTTAAAAACACATTCTGTATAGTTGGGTTTCAATGCTTCTTGGGATGGGTGACCTGAAGACATCACATATGGGGTCTGAGGTAGACCTAAGAGGGTAAATTCTTAACTTACCTAAGAGCTGCTGAATTGCCTCTAGATCCAAGTGGTATTTGGCAATCCAATTTGTCAACCTCTCTCTAATGAGAAGTTCATCAGTTCATTGGCAGAATGGATTGCCTGCTTCTTAAATGTTAGAAAGACAGTTTTGAAAAGCCTGCTTTTAACAATTATATTTGCATTTTTACTGTAATATTCAAAATGTTTTAAAGATTCATGCAGCCTCCTTTTGAATAGAAATGAAGTTTGGGTTTTTAAAATATGAGTATGTTATCAAAGTGAGGTAAGCTCCAGGCTTTCCATGTTTTAATGTTATTATGTCTGACATTACACCACTATAATCTAATATACCATTATGGTGTGTCACAACAATACAGAAAAATCAGAGCAATCTGATTACAGATCAGCAGGGACACGAGCTCTGACAAGATCTGCTGTATACAAACAGGAGTAATGTATACTAGGAACAGAAAATGTCTGCAAGTCTATGTAGTTTGTTTGAAAATGGGAATGAAAGGCACAAATATATGACTTTGTACAAGATATTGAATAGTGCTCCCCATATAAACACATGCGTGCGCACACATACTTTGGGAGGACATTGGTATATTAGAGGTTTATTATTAATGGATTGCTAGTGAGTGGTAGTAAGGCTGGACTCTCAGCAACAGGATGGATTTGAGACCAAATATTTGTAATGGAAATAATGGAATGATCGTCTTTGTTACTTTGTTTTTTACATGATTATGGAGATGAGCACCACATTACTGCAATGTTTGGAAATGACGAACAAATCTTAGCAATAAATGCATGCAAAAAACATTGCATGCAAACTAGAGCATAGTTACCTTCAGAAACCATTAGGTGTTAATTTCAAGAATGTGTGTAAAAAGGGTTGTCTGGTGGTTAGAGGGGGCATTTGGGAGCCAGGAGTCTTGTGTTCTAATCCTAGTTCTACTAATGCCAAATTGGACAATTCATTTAATTACTCTCTGCTTTAATACCATTTAATATGGTAATATGGATTTAAAAATATTTTTACCACACAGTTGTGTTATGAGGCTTGATTAAGCCTCCCTTAGATTGTGAGCATGGACTATCCTTTTGGAAAACACGTAGCAGATACAGGGTGCTACAGTGAATAAACATCGTTAAACGCTTTGAAACTGCTCAAGAAAAGGTTCTATGTATGTGATAAGCACCTTGACTAAATTTCTTATGAGCTTGATGGTGAATTTGTACATCACTGGCCTCGTCTTGCCTTCTGTGGATGTCTGGTTATCTTACAAAAAGAATATAAGGAAAACAGGATGTAAAGCAGCAGGATATGAGGATGGAGTTAATGCAGTCTAGAAGTGGGTTGCAGTTGTCCTCTGGGAGCTGGCTGCTGCAGATTGTTACAGATATATGGCAGTTGCCAAGCCAACTGTTGACGCTGAGGTGATAGATGTTTGCATCCACAAGGGTGAAAGTGGGCAATGTCCTTGAAATAATTGCAAACTTTGAGTAAACATGTTTCATTGTTCTGGGGCCAGTGATGGAACATACTAAAAGTACATACAAGTATATAAACAGCAACGGACATTGCTCACTCATTATGGATGCATCATCAAAGGGCACAAAGCCAAGGTATTCTGGAGATTTGGCCTATTCAAGAGCAGGCAAGAAGGTACTTTTGTTCCCGCTCAACTGTATGAATATTAATGGGTTTCTGACCCCACCTACCCTCTAGTTCTATGGATCATAAAGGCTTAACCCTATGTGTGGTGACCTGGCAGAAGGTTTATCTATACACTGACCAAGTGCAAAGTGGTCGTGGAATGTGTTTTTGGATGACTGAAGGCAAAATGGCACTGTATGGACTACAATGTAAATTATGCCATACACCTTAAAGGGGCATACTGTGCCCTACATGGGGTAGTATTTTGGACTGGAGAGAATCAATTATTGTTCTGCCTTTCTTCCTGGTTATAGATAACCTTCCAGTGTATCTTTGGGGAGTATGATAGTGTACCAGAAAGCCAGGAAAATAAGGGATGCCTTGTGCCCCCACATGCTTGGTTTGAAAGGAGAGAACAATGATGATGTGTAATTACATTGAAGCATGATGTGGTACTATGACCACAAGATTTATCTTTTGCATTAATTTTACAGATATGGAGGTACTACTGGGATGAATTTGACACTATGAATGTATTATCTTTGTCCATTAAGGTTGCCCTTGGTAGTTTTTGGAACACAGAAACATAGGATTGTAAGAAAATTATTAAAGGTATTCCCCACAGACAGCCAAAAACACAAGTACAAAGGAAAGAAAATCTGATATGCAAATAAAAACAGCAAAAAATACCCAAACAATGAAAGCCAAACGCAACAAAAACCAAAACAAAATACAAAATAATGTGCAGAGGAAAGCAGCCATTGAAACTTATTTTACATTCCGTCCCGACTCATCCTTGTACTTCTGGGCTGCCTGCCTGCTAGGTCCCAGGGTTCCCGATTCCCAACAAGAAGACTCTCTCATCGTCTTTGCCAGGTATTTACACTTAAATAGGGTAAAGGGTTTAGGAGATGGGTGGGTGGGGTTCAAAGGCCAGTGAAGCAGAACATTATTAAGTGATAGGGGAAGCTGTAGAAATGGAGATACTTCCATTCATTTCAAAAGCTGGATCCACTATAACAGGCTGCAGCAGGGCAGCTGCCTCATGAGCACCCCCCTCCTGCAGCACCCTGCCTCAGTTTCTTCTCTCGGGTAACCCCATAACTTTACTGCAGGCTCTTCTCTCTCAATAATACCCTTCCTTGGGGCTAGTTTCTTATTAAAACAGAGTGTAAGTAGTTCAAAACATAAATCTCAACATAAAATCCATTTTATCACCCCAGTGCAAATATCATAAAAATCACCCAACATTTCATCACTCAGTGCACCACATACCAGCACCTGCAGCTACGCCCAGACATTCGGTCAGTCGTCTTCTTTCCTTCTGGTCCTGGACAGCTACCCCAACGCCTCTTACAGCTGAAGTGCAACCTCACTCTTCCTTACAGGAACCCCCACAGTCGCTGTACTGGGAGCATCCTAGCCAGGGGAACATCCCTCACTCCCCCTGTTCCGCTCAGTCCAGCTCTCTGGCCCTGGAGATATCAGCGTGTAAGCTCCTCTGCTGCTCTCCTGCCTTCAGCTCTCTCTGGTCCTCTGCTCCAGCTATCTGACTTACAGGCATCTCCCTCTGCTGCTCTCTGGCCTTCAGCCTTCTGGCCAGGCCTCTCTGGCTTGGGGGGACACCAGCCAGGAAACCTCTCTTGCTGTTCTCCCAGGAAGCTTCTCGCAGTCTAGCTCTCATCTCCCACTCAATCTCCTACTCCCAGGTAGCCCTGACTCTCCCTCTCACTTGGTCTCGCCTCCCCAGGGCACAGGTGCCCCTTTTAAGCCCAAGTTGGAGGCAGCAAATACGGCACAAGTGCACTGGCCCTGCTCCCTCTTAAAAGGCCAGTGCCATCCTATGACACAGGGCAAAACACCTATTTCATAATATCCTCCAAAACAGTAATAAATGCTAGTGCTCTTGAAATTGGCTGTGCCATTACCAGTTAAACCTACCCACAATGTCATAAACATACTCCAGAACAATAATAGAATAGCAGCAACCATCTTACCAGGCTGTGATGCTGGGTCCTCCGCCATGTCCATCCTAGGCCATTCCTCAGCTTCAGTCTCATCTTATTCATAGATTATAGGACTGGAAGGGACCTCGAGAGGTCATCGAGTCCAGTCCCCTGCCCGCATGGCAGGACCAAATACTGTCTAGACCATCCCTGATAGACATTTATCTAACCTACTCTTAAATATCTCCAGAGACGGAGATTCCACAACCTCCCTAGGCAATTTGTTCCAGTGTTTAACCACCCTGACAGTTAGGAACTTTTTCCTAATGTCCAACCTAGACCTCCCTTGCTGCAGTTTAAACCCATTGTTTCTGGTTCTATCCTTAGAGGCTAAGGTGAACAAGTTCTCTCCCTCCTCCTTATGACACCATTTTAGATACCTGAAAACTGCTATCATGTCCCCTCTCAGTCTTCTCTTTTCCAAACTAAACAAACCCAATTCTTTCAGCCTTCCTTCATAGGTCATGTTCGCAAGACCTTTAATCATTCTTGTTGCTCTTCTTTGGACCCTTTCCAATTTCTCCACATCTTTTTTAAAATGCGGCGCCCAGAACTGGACACAATACTCCAGCTGAGGCCTAACCAGAACAGAGTAGAGCGGAAGAATGACTTCTCGTGTCTTGCTCACAACACACCTGTTAATACATCCCAGAATCATGTTTGCTTTTTTTGCAACAGCATCACACTGTTGACTCATATTTAGCTTGTGGTCCACTATAACCCCTAGATCCCTTTCTGCCGTACTCCTTCCTAGACAGTCTCTTCCCATTCTGTATGTGTGAAACTGATTGTTCCTTCCTAAGTGGAGCACTTTGCATTTGTCTTTGTTAAACTTCATCCTGTTTAACTCAGACCATTTCTCCAATTTGTCCAGATCATTTTGAATTATGACCCTGTCCTCCAAAGTAGCTGCAATCCCTCCCAGTTTGGTATCATCCGCAAACTTAATAAGCGTACTTTCTATGCCAATATCTAAGTCGTTGATGAAGATATTGAACAGAGCAAGTCTTGAGCAAGTCTGTTTCAGACAGAGGCTCTCTACTCTGGGTGAGTGGGCTCAGATAAAAGGAGAGGTGAAACACTAGGCCCAGGATTCTCACACTTGCCTCCTGCTCAGAATAATGTCTGGAGTCCTTGAACACCCAGTGTAAATTCAGGCTCCATACTCAGGGCACTATTGATGAGGCAGTTTACCTGATCATAAAAGAAAGGGACTATTGGGGCATCACTAGACCTTGCATTATGGTCCTTGGCATTTTGTTAGGCCACCTTAAACCCCTTGATCTTCTCCCTGCACTGTGACTCAAAACAATGGATTCCATCTTGGCTAGTCAATCAGACACGTCCTGGTGGAGCTTTGTATTTCTGTCCTTGCTCCCAAATTTGTTGGCCTTGTACCAAAGTTCCAGCAATGCCTTTCTGAGAACCTATGACCATCTGGCAATACATTGAGATGAGGACTTTTCAGTGGGCATTCACTGAATTTGGAGATATGCACCAGAGATGGGTGCATTTGCTATTCTGGCAGCTATGTGAGATTGGGAACCAAAATGCTGGGCAATCCTAGATATAGCAATAGGGAACATCTCTCCAGGGAACAGAGAATATGTAGATGATAAAATAGGTCATAAGGTAGAAAGGCATTGGAGGAATAGCAGCCATTGATTGTAGAGACAGATTGAGTGAAAGAAGCACTCAAGGAAAGCTCACACAAGGTCTACCCTATATTTCTGACTGTGTCAGCAGCCTCAAAGTGATTCCATCAACAACATATGAAAGAAGGGATTTGTGGTCTGGACTGTGGGAGATTGAACAGGAACACTCAAGTCATTATTCGAGTGAAATCACTAGTGAAGACAAGCTCTAAGTCCTGGTCTACGAGTTTAGGTTGAATTTAGCAGCGTTAGATCGATTTAACCCTGCACCCATCCATACAATGAAGCCATTTTTGTCGACTTAAAGGGCTCTTAAAATCAATTTCTGTACTCCTCCCTGATGAGGGGATGAGCGCTGAAATCAACCCTGATGGGTCGAATTTGGGGAAGCGTGGCTGCAATTCGACGGTATTGGTCTCCGGGAGCTGTCCCAGAGTGCTCCATTGTGATCGCTCTGGACAGCACACTCAACTCAGATGCACTGGCCAGGTAGACAGGAAAAGCCCCTCGAACTTTTGAATTTCATTTCCTCTTTGGCCAGCATAGCGAGCTGATCAGCCCAGGTGACCATGCAGAGCTCATTAGCAAAAGTGACCATGGAGTCCCAGAATCGCAAAAGAGCTCCAGCATGAACCGAACTGGAGGTACTGCATCTGATCGCTGTATGGGGAGACGAATCCGTGCTATCCGAACTCAGTTCCAAAAGACGAAATGCTGGAATATTTGAAAAAAAATCTCCAAGGGCACGAAGGACAGAGGTTATAACAGGGACCCGCAGGAGTGCTACGTGAAGACTACCAAAGAACCAGAGAAGCAAACGGCCGCTCCGGGTCAGAGCCCCAGACATGCCGCTTCTATGATGAGCTGCATGCCATTTTAGGGGGTGCCCCTACAACTACCCCATCCCTGTGCTTCCCTCCTCCCCCACCCCTCCCTTGGCAGTTTTCCCCCCATTGTGTGACGAATTAATAAAGAAAGCATGAATTTGAAACAATGACTTTATTGCCTCTGCAAGCAGAGATCAAAGGAGGGAGGTGAGGTGAGGGTGGTTGGCTTACAGGGAAGTAGAGTGAACCAAGAGGGCAGGTTTTCCTCAAGGAGAAACAAACAGAACTTTCACACCGTAACCTGGCCAGTCATGAAACCGGTTTTCAAAGCTTCTCTGATACACAGCGCGCCCTACTGTGCTCTTCTAACTGCCCTGGTGTCTGGCTGCACGTAATCAGTGGCCAGGTGATTTGCCTCAACCGCCCACCCCACCATAAATGTCTCCCCCTTACTCTCACAGATATTGTGGAGCACACAGCAAACAGTAATAACGATGGGAATATTGGTTTTGCTGAGGTCTAACCAAGTCAGTAAACTGCGCCAGCGAGCTTTTAAACGTCCAAAAACACATTCTACCACCATTCTGCACTTGCTCAGCCTATAGTTGAACTGCTCCTTACTACTGTCCAGGCTTCATGAGCCATGGGAGCAAGGAGTAAGCTGGCATAGGTGCAATCGCGCGGTGATGCCGACTGGGAGAGCAGCCTGAGGCAGAAGCCTCCAGCTGGCATGATATTCCAGGTAGGACTAAATCTCCATTAGACGAAACTTGAAGAAGAGAATGACCTGGAGTCATTCCCATTTTTGTCCAGGCTCCCCTGATCAACTTCACCGAGGCCAGCCAGGAGCACCCATGTCTGCCCAGGCACCCCTGACCAACCTAACCGAGGTCGGCCAGGAGCACCTATGGGATGACGACGGTGGCTAGCAGTCATATTGTACCGTCTGCTGTCCGCAAGGCAAGGCAAGGCAAGGGAATTCTGCTGTGTAGCACTACAGTACCGCATCTGCCCAGCAGCACCCAGTAGGCATACGGTGACAGTGAGCCGAGCGGGCTCCATGCTTGCCATGGTATGGCGTCTGCACGGGTAACCCAGGAAAAAAGGCAAGAAATGATTTTTTGCTGTTGCTTTCATGGAGGGAGGGGGGCCTGACAACATATACCCAGAACCACCCGCGACAATGTTTTTGCCCCATCAGGAATTGGGAGCTCAACCCAGAATTCCAATGGGAGGCGGAGACTGAGGGAACTGTGGGATAGCTACCACAGTGCAATGCTCTGAAAGTTGACGTTATCTTCAGTACTGTGGATGCACACCACTGACTTAATGCACTTAGTGGGGACACACACAATCAACTGTATCAAATCGATTTCTAAAAAATCGACTTCTATTAAATCGACCTAATTTTGTAGCGTTGACATACCCTAAGTAATCCTTACACAGGGATATTGTGGCAAGGCTAGGAATAGAATGGAATCCAGATCTTCAGAGGCTTAGTCCAGTGCCTTAACCTCAAAACCATCCTTTCTCCAATGAGCTAGCAATCACATCATAAAAACAATAGTAATATATGAAACAAATCCAAATTAAATAACCTGGGCCAGATTCTCAGTGCAAAATGAATGTACAACACTGGTGATCTGATTTGGTAACATTTTACACCTGCTTTGCACAGGGGTAAATGCCTATACAAGCTGCATGGAAATGGAGAATCAGGCTGTGTGTACACAAAACAAACCCATATCTGTTCTTTAACAAGACTCACTCCCTTTTCCTTGAAATCTTGTGTAAATCTCTTGTTACTAACACACAAATAGCCCTTTCCTGCTCTGTTCACCCACCCACTTTGGTTTGATGTCACTACTTGTTTGCTACCTGTTTAACTGATATTCCTTGGAGCAGGAACCTTGTTGCCTATATATAAAGTGGCCACGCTCACTTATGAACGAGACATTATAACAACTTTTGCTTCACAGGGGATATTGAGAAGGAGGTGCAGGTTTAGCTGCTTTGTTTAGTTGATACATCCTGTTAACACACATGGGGAAGCTTTAGCGTTTTCCAATCAGTGCCTCTTTTTGCATATTTATACACTGAAATACATAAAAACAAATAAAATTAATAATAGCAGTAGTAGTGCAGTAGCTGACTTTCTGAGATGCATAGCAATGTGTGTAATCAGAGAGCAGGAGTTGGATCAGTCCTACTGGCCAGACAGAATATCCTAATTTATATAATTTAAAATGTGAAGAATAAAACAAAATTAGATGAGCCTGATCCAGATCTAGATGTAGCCTTTTTAAAAAGACATTTTTTGTGGTGGATTTTACCCTTCATGAAAGCGAGAGGTGATGTACAACACTGACTTGGCACCAGGTATATTGTATGCAGGTGTTATGTAAGTTTTCCACTCAGGTCTGCCTTGTACCCCTCAGTCTGATGTGTCACCACCTGTCCCTTGCTACTACACCACTGGGCCTATCTGCAATAGACACTGTCATGCATGCTGGAAAAATAGGATTGGCACCTCTTTCAGTGAGTTTTGGATCAATTTAATCAGGCTAACCATCTGGGTCATTTCAACTCTCTTTCCAAACCTGTAATAAGTATAGCTTTTGAATCAATCATTTCCAACCAGCTGCACTGGACTTGAACATGGTGATTGGCTCATAATTAATTCTAATTGAAATAATTGTAGTTTTTGAGTCAGTAACACTAGGATCAGATGAACTAAAGGACCCTCTCCCAAAACCCAATCATTAGTACAAAACATTTGATGAATCTTTGTTTCATCCTTGCTCAGAACAATTAAGAATGGATCATATTAAATTGCCCGTGGCAAAGAATGTTTATTCACAGACCTACGTGCTCTGAACCATTTCATATTATGTATCTAAGACCATAGTGAAAGCTGCTTCTAAAACAGAAAATAGCATTTGGAAATTTAATCTACATCCAGTCAAGGAGCACTTATATTTCTTACAGGATCCATCATATCAAGAAAGGCAGACACATAAGCCATAGCCTCAGGCACGCCAAAGGGAATGGCACACTAGAGGTCAATAAAATAATTCATGGCCATTGGAACTCTCCAGGTTTGTGTGAAGATTTAAGGAAATCCTATGGCTTGCAGTGCCACTTTACCAGCCTCTCTCTTCATGGTGCCCATTAAAAAAAAAAAAAAAAAAAAAAAAAGTCTTTACAGCATTCCCTGGGAAAATAAATCATTGGGGAAAGGAGCCTGTCTATATATTTTAACTAATTCTGCCTCCCCAGAAGAAGCTGATTCTTGCCAACTATTCCCAAAGGGCAGATTTAGGAGGAAGCCCCTTCCCATCTCCTTGTCCCTAAATCTCTATCATCACACTCATCCGCACAGAGAAGAGGCCCTCAAGCTCCTGTTTTGTGGGATGGCCAAGCAGAAGCTGAACAAAAAGCCTCTGTGCTGCACCCAGCTGGCCTTGCACCAGAGAACCTGAGCTTTCCAGCTGGCAGCAAGGGGTATTGGCCAAAACAACTCTAAGCCGGCTCCACAAAATTCATTTTAATAGTAAAAACAACCTGCACGTACTTTGTCTAGCCCTGAAAACAAGTCGATTTTTCACCCTGGCACTATTTATGCTAATAGGTTGCAATGATTTCAGTTCACACTAATGCAGTGTTATGTGATCTATTTATGATCAGTGTTTACCAGAGCATTTGGTGTGCTGATGGAAGAAACGATTGTTTGGTTTGGTATCAGTGAGTGCTCTCTGCTGACCAGCAGTAGGTATTACAATCTCTTCTCATTTTCTGCAACACAAAGTCAGATTTCATTTCAGTTATTTAAAAAAAAAAAAAAAAGAAAGAAAGGAAAATTATCTCGGTATCCATGTGAGCCTCTATATTTACATCTATTATGCTCTAAATGTCATGTTAGCCTAAACCAGCTCACTTTTTAAAAAATCACTTATGATCATGAAATTCAGGGATTTCTTGAGAATTTATTATTTCATTCAGATATCTTAAGGAAAGGGAGAAAGAGGTGGGGGATCAAGCCTGACTTCTGTATCCCCTTGAGAAGAAGTAAAGTCAAAACCAAATACTTAAACAACAGCGTTCTAAAGCAAACGCAGCAGCACTGAATAGCACTGGCATAAATCCACAGCCTACAGCACCTCTTTGCTGAAGATACATTGCCACCTCGCAAAGGCATAATGTAATCTACAGCACACACACTGTCAGCTGAGGCTTTAAAACATCCTGCCACTCTGAAGAATAACGGGTCATTACTTTTGTGCTATTCTGACTATAAAAACTGCGAGTAAAGAGAGACATGAAAAAAGGTGAGGGTGTGAGGGGAGGAGGAAGAGGAGCTATGAACACAGACATCAAAAGAAATATGGGCAGCACCGCACATTTTTCTGACGTTTTAATTTACTGTTTTGTACCTGTCTATCTCTTATAATTTTGGAGTTGTTTCCAGTTGTTTCATGGGATTGTTACTGGGATAAGAAAGCCTTTCCCCTATTGGAAGCTGCCTAGCGGCCAGTACAAGTAGTGGTGGCGACCAAGGGTTGTTTGGTGGCCTATATCAGATGCTCTACCAGCACAACTGGTATCCTTCGTGGCAGTCCCAGAAGAGATACCAATAGACATGAAAATTAGAGTACATTTTTACACTTCTAGGTGCCACTATATCCTGACAGGAGAGGGTGGTGCTGCCCTGTTCTGTGCATACCATGCAGATGTCATTAAAAGACTCAACATTACCCACCTGAAATACCTGCAATAACTATATTAATCCTGTCGTCCAGCACCCAGGAAGTTAACGTATGCTTTGAGTATTCCCTGGGGCCATCTCTGCCTGATCTGTGGCTGCTTTATGCAGCTGCCATGGCACACGTGGGCTGGGGAAGAACAGAATATCAGACCCACCTTATTTATACTTTCTGTTTCTCATGTGCCAGAAACCTCATGATCATACACTGGTCTAGAAACCTATGGGCACTATTTTCTGGAAAAGCAACGATGGGGAAAAAAACAATTTTCATTCTCCTACTTCAATGTTTATATTTTTTAGGGTTTTTTTTTTTTAAGTCCTGCTTCTTAAGTCAAAAGATAAGGAATAACTAGTAACATCATCATCTTATATTTCATCCAGGGCCACCCTTACCCATACGCAAAGTATGCAGCTGTGTAGGGCACCAGCTGCGTGCTGCTCCAGCCCCTGCTCCAACTCTTCCTCATGGCCTCCGCCCCTGCTCCGCCCTGCCCCTTCCCCACCCCAGCCCTGCCTCTACTCCCCTGAGGATTCCAGAAGCGGTCAGGCCTGCGCTCACTGGTAAGTAGAAAGACCCAGACCCAGCCTGCTCTGCTCCCCTGGCTTCCAGCCGCCCCGCCAGCGATTGCTGGGGGGTGGATCCACCCTCCCCCCAAGCCTGGGAGCCAGGGGAGCAGAGCAGGCTGGGGCAGGTCACTCCACTTCCCGCAGGAAGTGGCCAGTCCCCCTCCTCCCCATCTTTCCCGGAGGCCTGGGGCCAGCCCCACCGCAGAGGCCTGGGGCAGGGCCCCACACAGCCCACAGCCCCCCAGTGGGGGGGGGGGCGGCTGTGTAGGGCACCAAAATAGCTAGGGACGGCCCTGCTTCCATCCTAAATGATTGGGGCATTTGGGTGCTACTGGAAAAATGAATAAATAATAAGCAACAGCATCCCAGTTATTTACAAATGTATTGTATCCATACTCCTACGTACCTGGATCACTTCACTGGCCACTAAATGTAGCCTATTATGGGGTGAAATTTGGCAATTATTTAACTGCACAGCAACACTACTTAGCTGTTTGGAACTGGATACAGGAATATTTTATCTGACAACTATCAGAAACTTTGAGAGAGACCAGAACTGCCAGAATTGTAATTAGAAAAGACACCAGAGTTTACCATCCTCATTCTTACTAAAGGTACTAAAGGAAGGATCTTTAATTATCATATTTGGGCAAGAGTTTGTTTTCACATCTCATCCAAGAGATGGCATCGCTAGCAGCAGAGTGCCCTTTATGATGAGATAACTGGCTCTGTGGATATGGGGAAAGCAGTGGACACAATATATCTTGACTTTAGCAAAGCTTTTGAAATGGTCCCCCACACTATTCTTGCCAGCAAGTTAAAGTATGGATTGGATGAATGGACTAGTAGGTGGATAGAAAACTGGCTCAATGGGTAGTGATCAATGGCTCGATGTCTAGTTGGCAGCCGGTATTAAGCGGAGTGCCCCAGGGATTGGTCCTGGGGCCAGTCTTCGTTAATGATCTGGATGATGGGATGGTTTGCACCCTCAGCAACTTTGCAGATGACAACTAAGCTGCAGGGGGAAGAGGTAGATACGCTGGAAGGTGGGATGGGGTCCAGAGTGACCTAGACAAATTGGAGAATTGGGCCAAAAGAAATCTGATGAGGTTCAACAAGGACAAGTGCAGAGTCCTGCACTTAGGATGGAAGAATCCCATGCACTGCTACAGGCTGGGGACCAACTGGCTAAGCAGCAGTTCTGCAGAAAAGGACCTGGGGGGATTACAATGGATGAGAAGCTGGATATGAGTGAACAGTGTGCCCTTGTTGCCAAGAATGCTAATGGCATACTCGGCTGCATTAGTAGGAGCATTGCCAGCAGATTGAAGGAAATGATTATTCCCCTCTATTCGGCACTGATGAGGCCACATCTGGAATATTGTATCCAGTTTTGGGCCCCCCACTACAGAAATTGGACAAATTGGAGAGAGTCCAGCGAAGGGCAACAAAAATTATTAGGGGGCTGGGGCACATGACTTATGAGGAGAGGCTGAGGGAACTGGGCTTATTTAGTATGCAGAAGGGAAAAGAGATGGAGGATTTCATAGCAGGGGGGCTCCAAAGAGCAGGGCCGGCTCCAGCATTTCTGCCGCCCCAAGCAAAAAAAAAAAAAAAAAAAAAAGCCGCGATCGGCGGCGGCAGGTCCTTCACTCCTAGAGGGAGTGAGGGACCTGCTGCCCCCGAATTGCCGCAGGTGCCGTCCCTCTCCCTTGGCCGCCCCAAGCACCTGCTTGTTAAGCTGGTGCCTGGAGCCGGTCTGCCAAAGAGGATGGAGCTAGGCTGTTCTCAGTGGTGGCAGATGACAGAACAAGAAGTAATGGTCTCAAGTTGGAATGTGGGGGGGATGTCTAGGTTGGATATTAGGAAAAACTATTTCACTAGGAGGGTGGTGAAGCACTGGAATGGATTACCTAGGGAGGTGGTGGAATCTCCATCCTTAGAAGTTTTTAAGGTCCGGCTTAACAAAATCCTGGCTGGTATGATTTAGTTGGAGTTGGTCTTGCTTTGAGCAGGGGATTGGACTGGATGTCCTCCTGAGGTCTCTTCCAACCCTAATCGTCTATGAGTCCCATACAAGTACTGGCCCAGTAATTTATCCCTACAGTACACAGAGAAGAAGTTCAGAATGTATGCAGCTATTGTAGTTAACAGTAACTTCTGTTAGCAAGGCCCAGGCACATTTACTGAGGCTAACACATTCCAGCAACCGGCTTCTAAGACAGACGTGAACAACATTCACAGCTATCATTTGAAAACATTCAAACCTGCAAAGAAAGGCACTTATCATTGACATGGATATTGTGGGGGATGCTGTACTGGGCTGTGCACTAAATCAGCTTACAGTATAATCTGTCTTGCAATTCTTACCAGAATGCCTTACGTAGCCACACATTTTAACAAGTGATAAGGTGTACCTTACAGAGAGAGTTGGGTTTGAAATATTTATTTCAGTAGCTTCTCAAAAATGCATTAAAAAAACCTTCATCTGAAATTCTAGCTTCTTTGGCCTGTCTCATACACCATTCTAAAAAGAGTGACATCAAGCTAAAAATCTGAAGTAAAGTATCTTCAGGTTACAGGTGCTTCTTCAGTTATATATTGAGCTGTCTCCAAACTGATATGCTGTGCCCTTTGGAACTATGTGAACTGAGGAAGTGCCACCTTGCACATAACTGACAGTAGCTATTTCATAACACAACAGAACCTTCTTACTGTGAAGTTATTTTTCCATAGCAAAACTTTGGTCTGGAGCTAACATGTCAGCCTTACATTCTATGAACACAGAAGGCCTTGCAGGGAGCAGGAATCAATCTAATTTAGGAGGAAGGGTGAGCAAGATACTACTAGGGGATCTGTAGCCTATACCATATCCCAGAACTAACCTTTGAGGTTGGGAAGTTCTATGTTATGAGGTGGGGAAGCTGGGGACGTAGCTGACAGAAGGATAGGGAAGTGTCCAAGGGATCTGCATTACACAGATCTATCAGTCAAATCCCCACACAACATGGGAGCACACCAGCCTTGGGAGCAATTGTAGATTGCCAGGAGGGAGAGATTGCCAAACTCCTATTTCAAAAAGTTCTGCTTATATAGGATGGATAGATAACACAAATGACGAGGGATAGCACAGAATAAGGAAAAGTGACTTACCCTGGGATCTGTGATTTTGGTTTTTCCAAGGCTTTTAATGTAGACTGGCCTGCTTGGGACCGTGACATTGTCTTTCAGAGACACTGTAGATATACAGTAATCCCACTGAAATGAGGTGGAGTATAATTTATCATCTTGTTATCTGATGGAATACTAGTAGCTCCGTAAGAGGTTCTGTTGTAGGCCAGAGGGAGACTTTGGCAAACCAGTAAAGTGCCTAAAACCACTATGGCTTATTGTTAAAGGCAGTCTAGTCAGCAAGCTGTAAATTGGCCATTCAGCAGTCTTAGCTTCACCAAGGCAGGAGGGGGGAGAGTTTTGGGGTGCCATAGAAAGGGCAGCTTGACCCCGCATCCTTCCTAATAAGAATTGTGTTGAAGTTGCTGATATATGCATTTTAAAAGAGCAGGATGTGCCTCAGGAATGTCTATTGGCGTCTCAAGGCTGCAAACTCTGGAAAAATCCACACTTGGTTAGTCAATAATCAGAAGGAGCCTCTTGCTTGCCCATTGGAACTGCTTGCTTTACACGTTTTCTTTAAGGGATATGCCATTCTATTACTAATGTATAAATAAGGGGGAAAATCTTGAAATAGTGGGACTCGTTTGGGGACTCTTTTTGTACTCTCCCTCTGGATATATCTTGTGTTCCCCACCGGCAGATGGGCTGCCGCTGTTTCACTCGAGAGCCACACTCAGCTTTGTAATTATCAAGGGTTGGGGATGTTTTACTAATCTGTTGCGGATGTGTGTAAGTGCTTGAGACTAAAGTGTAGCTTTAAGAGAAACACTCTTGTGTTGCCCTGTTTGTGCCAGCCATCTATCGGTCGGATGGCCGTGTCTCCCCTGATTTATTTCCTGACACCACCTCACACAGAGTAAAAGTTACCAAGAACTTTGGGTTGAAAGAACCCCGGGTAACAGGAGGGACAGCCTTGGAGAGAAAGGAAAAAAAGCTATGAGGAGATATCCTGCTTCCAACGTGTTATGGAACCAAGATGATAAATGCTCCATCTGAATGAAATCAGATGTGTGTTTGTCACCATAGAGACAGGCTTCACTCAAACCAGGAGAACACATAAGAAGTAGGAAGTGGGGTTTGGAGCTTAATGATGGGGCATAGATTGTATCCAGCCAGAACAAGCATGATGTATCATAGGATGCTTCAGGTGACACACTCTTGGTTACAGGCTACAATAGACTCTCTCATGGACAGCCTTATAAAAGAGGAAAAAATGTAATTCTATACATACTGCCAATGGCATTATCACCTATTTAGGGACCAGTCACAAATACAGATACTATGGTAACTATATAAACAGTTGTCGGGTTACCTACACACATGCTTGTAAATTGCTGCTCTCGTCTCGCTTTACTGAAAGTTTGAGGGTCAGATGCTGATCTCTCCAACACTAGTGTAAACTCAGTAACTCCACTGCAGCCAACAGAATTATTCCAAGATAAAACTGATGCTAGTGAGACCAATATCCAGTCTTCAGTTTTAGTTCCTTTTCTCTCAAGAGTATGGCACATTTGCCTTTTATTTCAGCTGTCTTTTAAAGTGCTCTGGGAGTGGGTATCTTATGCTGTACCTGAGACAGTGCAAAATGCTGTACATTAGGGGCACAGTCTTCCCTGTTCGTTCTCAGTCTTGTCACAAGTAACCTATGAATAATGTCCATTGTGCTTACAGGAACCCAAGGAGAATAGTCAACAGCCTATTATCAGCTGTCTTCTGAGCACAAGATTTAAAAGCACAATGAGACGACAGGGTTATAAGTCTCTCAGGGTGTAACTGCCACCTGTAATGCAAAGTTAGATTTTAATAAAACAATAGCAATTCATGTCTCATAGAAATTAGTCTTTCAATATGTCAACTGAATCCTTAGACATCCATGTTTGCAGTCAAAACAATGGCTTCCTATTACACTAATGACTCTCTCATTGGTAATACAGAGAAAGATGCCATTAACGCATTATAACTTTGTGCCATATAACAGCGTTCATGCACAAACCAATTTGTCTGAATGTGATAGGAACACAGTTAGTAGGGGAATACCACTGATTTGTTCCTGAATGTATATATTAGACTTTCTAAAAATCAATGTCCAATTTGTAGAATCAATGGAGACTAATGATTAATTACAGATATTTGCTCCCTTGGGCTATAATGCCATAGATAGAGTGGAGAAGAGGTTATATTTTAAAACCTTCGTTCTGTTGCTTATCATCAGATTTGTAGCAGACATGCAAGCTCTTGAGGCAGGACTGACTTCTTATATGTATATACAGCACCTGGCATGAATGAGCCATGATCTTGGTTGAGGCCAGTAGGCCTTACTGAAATACAAATAAATAATTTGAAAGGAAAGGCTTGCCTGTCCTCTCTCTATACCCAGCAGCAGCCCCCATCCACTATGTCCGTCTCCCTGCAATTAGTTCCTGATGGGATAGTAGTTCTCTGTACCATCAGTGGGTTATTCAGCACAACAGATACTTCATGGATAAATGCTGCATTATCTGTTGATACTTTTGGGGCTGAGGTTCCGCAAGCCCCAGTGCAGCTATGCTCCTGCCTATAACTTCTGCTAAAATCTGGGACTTTAGAATATTATGCTTGTGCAATTGAAGGAATGCCAAAGCTAGAAACATTTTATTCATTTGAAATAGTGACTACTACACACTGGGCACTTTCTAAACACCTAAGGACAACCCCTGCTCAAAGGAGGTCACAATCTAAGGATAAACAGGTAGGTGAGTCTACAGGAAAGGAAATAGCATTCAACGAATTATATACATTGACCTGATTCATCGTGAGCAGCATCGCAAAAGTGAGTCTTTAAGGAGAACTTAAATGTGGACAGGGCAGGGGCTTTGCGGATAAGCACAGGTATGGAAGTGATTATCTTTAACCCTTTAACTTAGTTATGTCCTACACTGAGGAAAAAACTAGACAAAGCTGAAGAAAAATGGTGAGAAAATTCCAAATTTAAGTGGTGAGATTTTGTGCTATGCCTCTAAGACAGAGTCAATGAAAAATTACCCTTTCCCTGCCTATTTCCCTAGGTGCGGAAAGTGTATATCTGACATGCCCCCGCTCTTAGTTCTCACCTTCTCCTTCCAAATGAGAGCCCTTCCCATAGTCCCAAGGAGGAGGAACAATGCCACAGAGAAAGCTGATTCCCCTCCTTCCCCATGGGCAGGCCAATAGAAGATCAATCTAAAATTCTAAAATTTAACAACCCTCGGGGCTAGCCCATTTGATGCAGTTGTTGTGGTATTTGGATAGGTTTTTGGGTGATATTGGAACAGAAGGTAGCTAGCTGTCTTTTCCAAAGTATTTTTAAACTCTGAATAGCTATCAGAGACCTTGCAAGACTGCAAACGATTGAGGCTGGCAACCACCCAAGACCAGTGTATACAAATGTACTTGTCTTTACTGTTACCTGTTCTCCTCACTTCCTCCCATTTGTCTGTTTATTCACCTGTTGCATGCATCAAAATCCTTAATTGTGAGCCCTCAGGAGCAAAGGTTGTCTTTGTGTTACTTACTTGTACTGTGCCTAGTATAACAGAGCCCTGATCTGGAGTCTTCTCAGGCACTACAGTAACCTTAATACTAATAACCCCCCACCCCCACACATATACATTTTGATTACCCAGACATATGGACTTTTCAGGAAAACTTGAGGGTGGGAGAGGGAGAACTGAACCATTTCTCAGTGGCCCATTATGAAATTGTTGTATTTTCAGCTTATATGCACAGTCATTACACAGTAGTACAGCCTGATGCATACAAGATTGATATTGCATGTAAAATTATATAAATTCTAATTTCCTTATATACTGTATTAGCGAAATATATAATGATGCAAAAAGACCATCTTTTAAACCAAATGCACAAGGTGGTTTGAACATTCATTGAGGCCCAATTGTATTCGGTGATCTAGAAGCAGAGTCTCTGCCTCATAGAGTTTACAGTCTATGAGATTTGGCTTGGCAAGGCAGTCTGTTGACTGCCTATTATCTGACCATGCTCAAATATTGTCAAATATTCCAGCAAGAATACCCTGATGTAGGTGGCAGCCTAACTTTTTGATTGTATCGTGGAGCTATTCTCTTAGTTTTACAGCTTCATTTCATTGTGCTCCACATTTTTCTGAGTTAAAAATATCTCAGTTAAGTAACTTGTTTTTTATAATTAGACATAAGTATCTTTTTAAGGCAAAGTGTATTGGAGACCATGAAGTCTTCCTCTATTTTGTTACTGTTCTAATAAATCAATGTTTTTAAATATTTGACTATTTTTGACATTTTATTTGACAAATTATTTTTGGACCAACCAACTGTCCAACCCTATGAGATATGTCATGATTAAACTACTTTTAATTGGCCGCTTGTATCAATAATTTCTGTAATTTGAACTTTTTATGGTAAGGTATCTATTATGTAGCTCACACAAGTTACAAAGTAAATTACACATAAAACTGTGCCGACTCCCTGGGTAAAAATATGCTGTTTTGGTCACTGTTACTTCATTCATTCTTCATTCGTTCTGTGTACCAGTTTAAGTGCCTATGGTTATCAGCCAGTCTGCAGCCTGCAAGCCACACTTTGTGGAGACTGTTAACCATCAGCAAGAGGCAGAAAAGCAGCTGTTATTAGAAGAGCAACTGGCAACTAGAAGGGAAAATTAATAAAGCCTCACAGAAGCCAAAGCAAATATAAACTCTCTCTCATTACTGTCACATTACTAAAACACTTTTCATTATGTTTCAAATTCTGAAAGCAGGCAGGACAGCCATAAGAAAGTCTTTTAAAGAGGCAATAAATGGGCCAGAACTGTCACCGAGTAATTGTTTTCAGACTTGAATCCTGGCTGCTGTGTTTACACCATGTTTCATGCTCCAGAGAATGTGCTACCCCTATATTAACAGTTACTTTCTGACCCTAAAAAAGTTGCTTCTTAAAAATCACTGTTAATTGTATTATTATTATTGCTATTGATTTCTAGTACAGTAGCACACAGGAATCCTAAAACAGGGCTAAAGCCTAATTGCATTGGAGGGTGAAAAAGCAATAATAAGACAAGAGTTCCTGGCCTGCCCCAGAGCTCACAGCCTTTTGGCTGAACATAGTTAGGTACTATATTACAACAAACCCATTAGCCTGAGACAAAGTTTAATAAAAATCTACCAAGGCAAATATATAAAAGGTTAAATTCACTTCACTCCTAGACAGCCTAAGGATCTGGGCTTTCTGTAATGAAGTGGACAGAGACTGGGGAGTGCAATCCAATTTTGCCCCAATCCTGGCTTACGGTCAGTACCCTCCTCCTTGCAGCCATGCTTCCTACCCATTGGACCAGCAGCCTATTTTCTCCACACCATGCAGGGTGATAGGGCAACTGGATCTGCCCTGCCAGCGCACCCACAATAGGGTTGCCAACTGCCTAATCACACAAATCCAAACACCAGTGCCCTGCCTCCTCCCCCGCCCGTTCCCTGAGGCCATGCTCCTGCCTCACCCCTTCTCACTCCATCCCCCCTCCCTCTGTCACTCGATCTCCCCCACCTCACTCACTTTCACTGGGCTGGGGCATGGGGTTGGGGTGCAGGATCCGGGAGAGAGTTTGGGTGCAGGAGGGGCTCAGGGCTGGGAGAGAGGGTTGGGGGGGGGGCAGGGCTCAGGGCTGGAGGTTGGGGTGAGGGCTCCAGCTAGGCAGTACTTACCTCAGGCAGCTCCTGTAAGCAACCGGCATGTCCCTGTGGCTCCTAAGCTCAGGGATGACCAGGCGTCTCTGCGCGCTGCCCCTGCCTGCAGGCACTGTCCCCACAGCTCCAATTGGCCAATGGGAGCTGCGGAGCCAGCGCTCGAGGCAGATGCAGCGCGTGGAGCCTCCCTGATTGCCCTTGCGCCTAGGGGCCACAGAGACATGCAGGCCGCTTCTGGGAGCCGCATAGAGCCAGGGCAGGTAGGGAGCCTGCCTTAGCCCAGCTGTGCCACCAACCAAACTTTGGTCTATTAAAATGTCCTAGATTCCTTTCAATACTATCCTGGAGATTGAGGCTGATTCCAGGAGCCTCCTGGCCAATCTGGGAAGGTTGGCAACTCTAACCCACGACATTGCTCTGCATATTAGCCTGTTCAGGAGCGGCAGTCAGTCAGTCTCTCTCTCTCTCTCTCTCTCTCACACACACACACACACACACACAGGAAATCAGGAACTAAAGCTACCCGGACAGCTGCTCCACCTGTAGCTTTCAACACATGGTTTAAGAGGCGCACAGAGATATTACGTAGACCCTACATCCCAGGGTGAACATCACCCTAAATTATTGAAATGTTTGGGAAATGAACATTCTAGTTTGCTTTGATTATATTATACAACTTGCTTACACAGTGTTAAAGTACCAGAGCAATCTTCCAAAACACACAACACAGATTGTAAGAGGCACTGGGCTTCTGTCAGCTCCCTTTGAAGTTCTCAATAAATATTAATTAGATTGTAATCCTTTTGAGGCAGGCACTGTGTCTTGATATGTTTGTACAGCACCAAGCACAACAGGGTCCTGACTGGGATCTTCTGAGCACTACCATAGATATATATAGAATAATGAAGATGTTTGAATGCCAACTTCCTGCTTACATCCTGCTGAATGTGCACTAAAGATGGCCTTTTGGAGCCAGTCACATTGCCCTTTATTCACAAATCCCTGCTCCCTCAGGCGACAGTGTCCCACAATGTTAGCTGAAGGTACTTCCTTGTTTCCTGGTGATATTCTGCTTTTCGGACTAAAACTGAGAGCAGTGCTACTTTGTATGGGTTTTATGGTGGTCTATGCTCTTTTGCCTCCTTGAAACCCAGGATTTTGCTCTATATTTTATGGGTGAAACTAACTATCATGGAACTAGAGGGCTGAAAAAAAAATGAAGAACCAAAACTAAAAATGGAAAAACAAGCTTCAGAGTTACTCATCTGTACACCTTAACATCAGTAAAACATTGGGGAAATGAGATTGAAACAAATCCCCTCATCTAAAACAAAGCTTGATAATAATAAATACATGAGTAGATTGACTTAGTCAAAGCTTTTGTGGATTGCGGATCAATAAAGAGAGTAAAAAAAAATCCTAATCAGATTTAAGTCCCTGGGGAGGAAAAGAGAGAGAGAAAGAAAAAAGAAAAGACTAAATAAACCATACTCACATCCTATTTTAAACAGATTAAGAAAGTAATTTATTTATATTAACCATGTGCTCTTCCCTTCAAATTGTCACATCAATGGAATCTGTCAAAAGGAAGTAGGACTATTTGACTCCATGTCAGCGTCATCTGCAGTGTTACTTTTACTTACTTTTTGATTAATTTTCTATTAATTTTCAGCAAGAAACAAACAAAAATACAAAAAGATAAAACAATTCACAGGTCGTATGTTACCAAATACTAAACATTTCACAGGATAGCCAATAAAATTATGCACACTTTAACTTACTTTAAAATGTGTATAGATGGATGGATGGAATCTCAAATCCAGTGAGGGTTTTGTATTTAACAATTCTTCACTGCAACCCGCCATTTCAACACACACCCTAATATATTTCACCATATACACACACACACAAAACATGAAATTAATGAAAGTATAATTGTACGTAAGATGAGTAATGTTGAAGAGAGAGATTTGTGTGATGTGTTGTATCTCCCTTTGTTTTAAATGTGTCTGCAGGGAGAAAGTAAAGAACATCCTCTGTTTGACCTCTTGACGTATTGCCAACTTCCACAACCACCTTCCCCCAGTAGGCCTAGTGGGGACCTGCTTGTATGGTCACATTATCTACGGAAACAACAGTTAACAAATGGGTTTTCTTGTGCTGCAGTATGCACAGGGTAAAACTTTTTAAAACAGGTGTTTATAAAATATTCTCAAGCCAAAATTTTTCTTTTTAAATGGCAGATTCTATAATGTAGACAAGATCTATATATTCTTCCTGGGCCCTGTACATTCTGGCTACTGTCTGCACTGACTAGCTTGGTTCTTCAATGGCTTGCAATCCTTCCTCACGCTATTTAGCACTAGCAGCCTCGGGGCTAAAATACATGGGCTTGCCTGCATAGAAACCTAGTGCATGGCAAGCTAGGGTGTGAAAGTTGGCTGCTAAGTGCGTGGAAAGCTACATGGACCCTGTTACAGTATAAGTTCTGTCTTGCACTTTGACACTCTGATCTTTCAAATTAGTGAACTGTAGATTTACACCCTGGTTTGCCATGCACTAAAGGTTTGTGTATACAGCAGCTGGGAAGTGCAATTGCCAGCGCAGGTAGACACACCCGCACAACCTCACACTGAGCTGGAGCACTAAAAATACCAGTGTGGATATTGCTGTGCTAGTGGCAGCTCAGTCTAGCCACCCGAGCTCAGCCCCAGCGGATCAGGTGGGCTTGGACTCAGGCAGTAAACCAGTGTCACAACATCCACACAGCTAATTGTTAGTGGGCTACCTCAAAGGCTAGGTCAACACTAAGGGGGGGGTGTCAATTTAAGATACTCAAATTCAGCTACGCGAATAGCGTAGCTGAATTCAGCATATCCTATTCGACTTACCCCGCTCTCAGGACAGCGGCAAATCGACCGCCGCGGCTCCCCCGTCCGGGTGAGTAGTGTAGACTAGCCCCTTGACGGGGTGGGAGTTAGCGCGTCGATTCGGGGATCGATTTATCCGTCTAGATGAGACGCGATAAATCGATCCCTGAGAGATTGATTTCTACCCGCTGATCCGGGCGGGTAGTGTAGACTAGCCCAAACTGATCTAGCATTACTGTCTAACCTTGCTGGGAATCACACCTCCCAGCTGCAGTGTAGACATACCCTGTGTCTCCGTGTGGACAAGCCCATAAGGGAAGGGAGCACAAGGCAGAAAACTGCTTTAGCAGATGATCAAGTGAATCACTTCAGTTTCACATAATGTCAGGAAACAACCCAGCATGTGAGAGATGACAACAGATGTTGGATAGAGAAGGAATTGTGTGGAGATGAGAGAGAAGAGGAAGGGCTAAACAAAGAAACATAGGAGTAGAGCACAATGAAAAAGAAGAGGAAGTGACTAGAAAGTCAAAGACTGTGAAGAAGAATGATCTGGAGAGCTGTCTGATTCAGTTTTTGTCTAGAATACTAAGAAAATGATTTAGCTAACAGAATATAAAATTTAAGCAATTAAGACTAGAACCCAAGACAATGCAGTACAAAAAGAGCTTATTGAAAACTTAATAAAGCCATAACGCAAACACTTATGATTGGAGGAAATAAGGATAGTCCTTCTAAAGAAAGAAATGTAGAATATTTTAATCAGAATTTTTTTTACAGTATTTCTATGTTCAGGGGTTGAATTTTTGGTGGCACATTAGAAGAAATCTGTTAATTGTCCTGATACTCATAAGTGATTAATCTGATGTTAAGTGAGTTGTCAATGGATTTTCATGTTGTTTAGAGATGGAAGGGAAATAAGTTTTTTTAGTTGAGTTTGAGAATGAGTCTGCTTTTTTGTATATACTCTAAAAATAAAGCCACAGCAAATATTTAAAAGGACTTGTGTGCGCGTACAAATTGAAGATTTGGCTATGCAAACATCCTTGAGCTGCATGTGTGCATCAGATGCTGCAAGCATGAAATGGTACAGAAGTTTTAGTGCAGGCACTTGCAAATTTGAGCCACACTGTTACATGAAAAACTTTCACCCAGCCAACTGTCCTCACAGAATTCATCCTCAGCCCACAACCTAAAGAGCCTAATACATTAAATTAAACTCAGTAATTTAATCCCAGCAAAAACTGGGGTGATCCTAATTTGCTTAGTGTTGTATTTCATTTAGTCTTTTAGAAAGTTATTACCCCAATAAAATAGTTCAGTTATATATTATTCTTGCTTTAAAACAAGATCTTTTGAGATCTTTCAATAGTCACCATATACGGATACATGAAGCTTTCCACTCTACATAATGAATCTGGCTACCTCCCCAACAGCAATAAAGATGTGTACAATGTGATGATAATATAACAGATTGTAAAACAGAAGAGCTGGATTCACTTGTACAGACGTCTTGTAATAGGCCCCTTTCTCTAATGCAGGAATTTTTTTAAATTGTCTGAAAATATTGCCTAAAAACAGTTTTAGGTGCCTGATTATGCAAACAAAATTAGTCAAACTACAATTTGCCAATATTGAATACTTTCAGCAAGCAAGACCGCATGTGTGCAAACACAGATAAAAAATCATATGCACAAGAAGTTGGCAGGCAGGTATGCAAAAAGCTATTCAGCGTGCAAGGAAACAACTAATCCACAGATTATCACTCAGCTATGGTCTTAAATGTAAAGCGTTTCAGTTGTTCCATAGGGATAGTCTGTGGGTTTAAATCCCAAAGGTACTGAATGGCTTTATTTTCTAGGTGTTAAAGAATTGTAGCCATTCTGCTAAGCAGCGTTACACCTGATTTTATGATCTTTAAAGCCGCTGTTCTCAATTTTCAGGATAGAATGCAATGCCATTCTTTAGCCACAGCTGTTAGTACTTGTCCCAGGTTCACCGATGTATTTCTTAGTTTGAATTTACTGACATTAATAATGTTCATCAGCTCACTGTTCCTATGTGCCTTCCACTACTGAGAAACCTTAATCTTGTAAATTCTATTTGTTTCCACAGGAAGTGACTAAGGGCTTGGCTACACTTGCAAGTTAGAGCGCATTAAGTCAGCCCCAGGCACCCTAACTCCTGAGATGTCCACACTGGCAAGTAGAGCCCCAGACTCCACGACTGGAGCGCCCCTGGTAATCCACCTCCTTGAGAAGCATAACGCTTGCTGCACCCCGGCTGGAGCGCCACGGCACCAGTGTGGACGCCCTGGTCTATTAATGCACTCTGATCGGCCTCCAGAAGTGTCCCACAGTGCCTGTTCTAGCCACTCTGGTCATCACTTTGAACTCTACTGCCCTGCCCTCAGGTAACCAACCGTCAGACCTGCCCTTTAAATTCTCTGGGAATTTTGAAATTCCCCTTCCCGTTTGCTCAGCAAGGCATGGCGTGCTCTCAGCGAATCTTTCCAGGTGACCATGCCTCCACGTGCCAGGCGATCCCCAGTATGGAGCAATGGTGAGGTGCTGGACCTCATCAGTGTTTGGGGTGGAGGAAGCTGTCCAGTCCCAGCTGCGCTCCAGCAGTAGGAATTACGATACCTTTGAGCAGATATCAAGAGACATGATGGAAAGGGGCCATGACCGGGACACGCAGCAGTGTAGGGTTAAAGAAGGAGCTGCGGGATGCCTACCACAAAGCACAGAAGGCAAACGGCCACTCTGGTGCTGCCTCCACGACCTGCCATTTCTATAAAGAGCTGGACGCGATACTTGGGAGTAACCCCACCTCCACTCCGAAGACCACCATGGACACCTCAGAGGCCATAGCAGCACAGAGTTTAACAAGGCAGGAGGAGGAAAGTGGGAACAAGGGTGCTGAGGAGGAGGGGAACAGCTCGGTATCCCTAGATGCATACAATCAGGAGCTGTTTTCAAGCCAGGAGGAAGGTATCCAGTCGCAGCGGACGGTGCTTGGGGAAGAACAAACAGCAGAGGAGGTGCCCGGTAAGTGAAGGTAGTTGTTCGGTGCCAGCTCTTGGGGTGAGGAGGGTTAGGGCTGCATGCATGCCTAGATGCGGAATAGGGCGTTGATGTGCTCTCTCACATCGCGGTAATCGGCCTCAGCAATCTCTTCAAAGGTCTCATGCCGAAGCTGGGCAATCCACTTGTGCAAGTTCCTTGGTAGAGCTACTGTGCTCCTTGTCCTAGTAAGGCTAACATGTCCATACCACTGTGCCATTATGGGCGGGGGGACCATTGCTGCACACAGGCAAGCTGCATAAGGGCCAGGGCAGAAGCTGCATTGTAGAAGAAGACCCTCCCTTGCTTCCCAGGTCACCCTCAGCAGCAAGATATCTTCCAGGACTAACTCATCCTGTGGAAAATGTGGGGACAGTGTAGGGGCCCCCTGCAGCTGTTGGCTCTCCCCAAGGCACAGAACGCCAGAGGACAGTACCGCCATGAAACAAATCAGTCCCCCTTACCCCTGTGCTTACTCACCATTTTGGGGCTCCTGTGGGTTATGTGCACTCGCTTTGGGATGGGCAATTTCTGCTATTGTGTACATTGTACTTGTCTTTAAGTATGGCTGAATCATTACTCTGTCTGGTGTGAACAATGCTGTCTCTGTTAAGTGTTGCATTTTAGCTTTACAGATGCAACCTTGAGATCCCAGATGTCTATGTTATCAACAGCCAAAAGACTCCAAAAATCAGCACATAGTCCTATGAAAGTGGCTTTTCTCATCCAAAAGTTCTGCAGCCACTGCTCGTCATCACAGATTTGCACGACGATGTGATCCCACCACTCAGTGGTTGTTTCCCAAGCCCAAAAGTGGCATTCCACTGTGGTGAGCGTGTCCATAAATGCCACAAGCAATCTCGTGCCGTATGCATTATGCAAGTTGACATCATCGTCGGACTCCTCATTGTCACTTTGTAGCTTAAGGAGTAACAACTGCAATTTGTGACATGCCGGCAAGATCCATCAGCATATTTCTCACAAGTTCAGGATCCATTCCTGCAGACCGAAAAGGAAGACAGAGCGCGCAGTACAAAAAACGTTGAAAGATGGCTCCAAATGTGTATGGAATCACAGGGTTTGCTGGGATGCGAAGTGATGCATCATGGGGCATTGGGACATGACCCAGAATACCCCACCCCCTTCCCACAAGCCAGAATGGGAAGAGATGCTCTGTGGGATAGCTTCCCATAATGCACCATTCCCAATGCCACTGCAAGTGCCACAAATGTGGCCACGCCCCTGTGCTTGCAGCTGCCAGTGTGAACACACGGCAGCGCTTTCCCTGCTGTGGTCTCCGAGGGCTGGTTTAACTCAGCGCTCTACATCTGCAAGTGTAGCCATACCCTAACAGAGTGGACACCAGCTTGGGAACAAAGCCACTGAGAGCACATTCCAATTTGTCAAACGTTTGCATGTCAGTTCTTCTCCACTCTGTCCTGAAGAGCGCCAGGAAAAGCCCTGAAGAGCACTTGATGCTGGCAGAGCAATTTGAAAACCACCACCACCTATTGCCTGTATTAACACGGTTCTATCATGCGTCTTGATGTGATACTTTGTCGTTTTTCTCAAAGCCCCAGCTCCTGGAAATGTAGTTAGCAGAGAATCTCAGCTTTCTTTTTTAATGTAACCCTTCTGCCAGGTATTGTCAGATGCAACAAGGGCCAGGTTCAAACGCCTAAGGTTCAAATACCTTAATAACAACCACCACCCGCCTTCCCTAGGCACCTTAACCAGCATATTTTCCCCACTCGGAACACAGAGTTTGTGTATAAAACAACAAAGTAAACTTTTTTAAGGGAAAAAGGAGCCCTGCATTAATTTGGTAAAACACAACAGCAATAAATCAACTATATGTTTATATGGATAGCAAGTAAAACACCATCCCTCACTGAATCTTTGGTCATAGTCCGTTGCCTCCATTTCCTCACTTTCTGGTGAATATCTGATGGATAAACACCCCTTGGACACTTCACTCCCCATCTTTTCCCCTCTGATATGCCCCACTCACTGCTTGTCATCAGGGCCGGTGCAAGGAAGTTTCGCACCCTAGGCGAAACTTCCACCTTGCGCCCCTCCCCTGAGCCCTACAGCAGCTCCCCGCCCCCCCCCTCCACCCTGAGGCGCCCCCCCGCAGCAGCTTCCCCCCCGCCCCAAGGCACCCCCCTCTGCGGCAGCTTCCCACCACCCCGGCCTGGGGAGCCGTGCGGCAGCTCTCCACCCCAGCTCACTTCTGCTCCGCCTCCTCTCTGAGCACACCGCCCCCGCTCTAATTCTCCTCCCCTCCCAGGCTTGTGGCACCAAACAGCTGATTGGGGGGAGAAGTGGAGTAACAACGGCGTGCTCAGGGAGGGGGCGTAGCAGAGGTGAGCTGGTGTGGGGAGCCCTGCGGCAGCTTCCCCTCCCCTGCCCTGAGGCACCCCCTCCACTGCAGCAGCTCCCCCACCCCCCTGGCTTGGGGAGCTGTGTAGCAGCTCCCCACCCCAGCTCACCTTTGCTACGCCCCCTCCCCGAGAACACCATTGCTGCTCCACTTCTCCCGCCTTCCCAGGCTTGCGGCCCCAATCAGCTGTTTGGCGCCGCAAGCCTGGGAAGGCAGGAGAATTAGAGCAGGGGCAGCGTGCTCAAGGAGGAGGCGAGCAGAGGTGGGCTGGGGTGGGGAGCTGCCGCATGGCTCCCCAGGCCGGGGGGGTGGGGAGCTGCCGTGCGGGGGGGGGGGAGAAATTAGAGGCACTGCTTTTTGGTGCCCCCAAATCTTGGCGCCCTAGGCAACCGCCTAGTTTGCCTTAATGGTAGCACCGGCCCTGCTTGTCATCAGTAATTAGCGATGATCCAGAGCCTGGGAATGCACTTGAGCAGGTCATCTCCATTTCTTAAAGGGAAGGGCCACTATCTCTAACCATGATGTCATTTCTACCCAGTCATCATTCACTGTGCCACTGCCACTAGCCAGTGCTGTCTCTTCACCATCTTGGCAGCATGGCAAGAGCTGAGAGCTACCATCATCTCTTGCCACAACACCAGATCCAGATTCTAAGACTCCGCCATCTAGTCCGGTTATAGTGAAAGTTATTTTGGATGTAATCACAGGTTGGTTTTTTTTCCTGGCATACACCTGGCTTGCACTTAAGATTGTCCAGGTTCTGCCTGCCACATCTTTGTTGGATGGATCTAACAAGGTCCATCTCTGGCAGCAGAACACTTTCAGTGGAGGGTGCTAGCCAGTGGGACTCTTTCTTTAGGAGTCAGCTGGAGCCCAGGTTTGGTGCCTTCAGACCATAGTGTAGGCATATTGATTTAACTTGCATTTTGCTTAAATTCCTGCCCTCACCCTTCCCTTCCCCCTCACCATTTGGAGGAATTCTACTTGCAGTAGTTTTTTAACCCCCCTTTTCAGTGGCTTTATCACTATCATTTCTCTTATGGGAGTCCCCAAGGGACATCTGAGAGTGAGGCCCCATTGTGCCAGTATTATTTGTATGCCTTACTCCTCTGGGACTAAGGATTTGGAAACTGACTGCTGCCATTTGCTCTACAGTATTTGGAGATGGATCTTCGCTGCAGATTTAACTGAAAGTCCAAGTTCAATGAACAAACACAAAGCTTTAAAAGAATCCCCCTCAACCCAAAGCTAACTTTTCTCTGTTTCTCTAGTTATCCCCCTCTTAACACTCGGGGACGCCTGCTTCCAATCCGTGTGGAAAAACTCAGGAGTCCATATTAACCAAGGCCAAGACTTTAAAAAACAGGTACCTAAGCCCACGTTTAGATGCCTAAATAAGTTGCCTGATTTTGAAATGAGCAGAACATCCAGCTGCTCTCACTGACCTATTTAGATAGAGTAAAGCTGCTAAATTAGACTTAAAAACAGATTTGTTCTATATTTCCTTATTTAGTATTTATTTAAGTGAATTAGATACATTTTTGTAAGCCCTTCCTGACAGGCACTCCACCCTCTTCCCATCTTTGGGGTGGGATATTTGGGCTACTAGATTCTTGTGTGGGCTTTCTGAGAGCTTCATCAGACTGCTCATTAAGTCAAGTACTAAAGATGATACAGTCAGACCATTTATTTGTAACAGGTTGGGTAGGAATATAATGTAGAGCACTTAATTCCCAACTCTCCTGCACTCCACGGGCATGCTAACTCTGGATACTTCCTCCCTTTGCAAGATCAAAGCAAGTCCTACAAACAACTGTAGGTGATCAACCAGATATTTATACAAAGCCCTCAGTGTTCTGACAAACAGATTGGGAAATTACTAGCAAATGCTGTCAGATTAGGGTTGTGGTTTTTTTTTTTTCTTTTTTTTTTTATAAACACTAAAACTGCAGTACCTGTGAATAAGCACACGAGGTCTCCTATCACACACAAGTTGGCTATTTCCCTCCAGTAATATCCACACTCCCTTCAGGCTGTAATAAAAGTAACACTGCATTGAGAGATTAAGGATCTCTCAAACTGTTCTCTCGAGATCTTGACTTGCGTAAGTAACATATCAAATCCTCCAGTCATGAGTTTGGCAGGAAAGAAGGGCAAAGCTGCCAACACATTATTGTTTTTAAAAATATGCAAAGTATGACTCCCTCCAGGTCAGGGTGGGGGCACATGAGCAGGACGGAGTGGAAAAGTTTGCACTGCTACCTTGAGCTTTTTCCCTCCCGTCACACCTTTCCCTCAGACGGGGTTTCTGCTCTGGAATTTACTCAAATATTGCCCATTTATGATGAATTACATGCTTAGTTTACTTTGGTTTAGGTGGCTACAGGTGCTCAGGCACAGACAGGTGGCCAGAAATTTAAGAACATGGTCTTGATTCACAACCTTGCGGTTGCATTGTTGCTCCCTCTCTCTCATAGGGGTTCCAACTTCTGCTGGGGAGAAATTTAAATTGCTGTTGAGATTCCACATGAATGTTGTCAGTCCTGAGTTATGGCACATTAAACCATTGTAACACATGGCTGAATATAGCAGTATTAATAAAGAATTCCACTGTATTTTAAACAATATATCATAGCTGTACATGTTCTACACCATGTATTGCATGTCCCACCATGGAGAAAAATCAACTTTGCCTCTCTGATTCTGGGTCTTTTAAAGTGAGATGATCTTGTTTTTGTGGCATAATCCTGTGAACAAACATTACAAGGAGAAGGCTCTGAAAATTGGTGGTCATATCCTAGATAATGATATTCCATCCTATCCTGCTCCATGAGAAAAAAAGCCTTTAAATTAACACCGTAAAATAGATACAACTTGTAACAAAGATTTTCTGAGTTTGTTAGAGATCACCAGCAATCATTTAAAAGTAACTTAGCAAATTATTGTAAAATTAACCTTCACTGACAAGCTAATCAACAAAATCAGGAAATGGGGTTTCTCATAGGTTTACTGACCTAGGGCATGATCCTTAGTCTGGCCAGACTCCCACTGAAGTATATGAGGCTTGGTCTGAGTATGTGGTTTGCCATAGACTTCTACTGGGACAGGAACAGCCCCTTAGACTATACAGAGGTGCATATAGAGAATCTCTGCTATTATTTCTATTCCTTTGGATTCCAGTGTCCACTTCTGACTGCCTGAATCTTGCCAGTGTGCAACTCAGTGCCCTTTTCTGAATCAACCACCACCACCACACACTACTATCCAGTCCTTTTTCTCCAGTTAGTCCATCTATCCAAAAAGTCATACACATAATTTTTTGAATGGGTAAGAATCTGATCTTCTAATACCTTTGTAATGAAGATTAAGGTCAGAGGAGGACATGTTATACATTCAAATTGTACTGTACTTTCCGCAAGCTCAGTTTGTTCAATGAACTTATTTATCTCTAAACAAACTGTAGGTGGAGATATTTCATTACCTACTATCCAGCCGATCAAAGGGAGTACTTTAATGAGATCAGTGGTCACATGGCAGAACTTGCCCCTCTTAACTTTATTTATAATCAAAGCATAATTTCAGTGCTACAACATTTGTTAATGAGTATAGACTTCTTTATAATAAAAGCAGAGAATTACAAAATTACAAAAAATTACAAAATTATTGCCCTTAGTTGTTACTGCTTCTGACACCTAGCACTTTTTAAAAAGGTGATATGGGGAAGAAACATACTTACAAGTTTCTCTCTCAGCATGGCGGTAGTCTTTCCAATTATCTTATATTGGCTTGGTTTTGGTTGTTCTTTTACACTGGTTTGTAACAATTAGGTGAATTATTCTATTTTTTTAAATTTGTGGCAATAAAGCAGCAATGGAAATGGGATCTCTAACTTCAGAGGTCTGATCTCAAATTACTAAAAGTTTCTAATGCAAATGACTGAAGACTAAGAACAAAGAAGAATGAATTGCCGATATGAAATTTCATGTTCCTTCTGGAGGATAGTTTTGCTTCAAGATGATTACGTTTTATGTTCATCACTGCATATGTTCATGTGTTGGTGGGAAGGACTGGCTTGCATGCACCTATATTGCTAACTCATGGAATGTCAGATCTGTTGAAGTGATATATAACCATTTTGCATACTACCTTAACTACCATAATTTAGTTCAATGAGTTGAGGCAAATGTTTTTGGAGTATAAGGTTCTGAGCCTTAACACCAGTGTCACACATAGAGTATAAGATTGGTTGATATCAGTATTATCTGTATGTATGCCATCTTCAGATCATTACAGTAACATGGGGCCTCATCAGTTCATTATTATCTAAGGGATATTTTTCCTAAATAGAGACAGATAAAGAACACAATGCTAAATAATGTCAATAATTTTAACTGAATCCATATCTGTGTAAGATTTAGAACAAACCACATGGAATTAGAACAAGAGCTACACAGTGAACAAGCAATTCTGTATTAAGTACATTCTTTTGGCAGATTTGTGAGGTATATTGATTGGTTACATCTGGCCAACTCTATGTTTTTAAAATCCCAGCACATTTCATTTGTAAAGTCATTTTTCAGTGGAAAGCAAGTGACCTTCACCAAGCAAACAATATTTTTAATACCCATTTGAGCATGCATGCATCCATCCATCCATAATAAGAAAATCTATGGGGAAAGGGCATGTTTTAACCTTGACTGTGCAAAATATGTTTTCAGAGAGCAAAAAAATAAGTATGTTTTATAATCATTTACTCATTGAGTAAATGTTATTCATGCTTATTAATATTTTTAAAGACATGGTCCCTGTCCCAAAGAGCTTACAACACAAATTAAGTATCTATACATGATGGAACAGGTGAAGGAAACAATCAATAGGAAGGGAATGGAGTGAAAGTCACATGGTGCTGACACTGAATACAGAGCTTGTATAGTAGACAAATATTTGTATAAGTTAAATATACAAAGATACTGAGAGATTCAAGGCTGACCGGGGAAGGGAGAGAAAAATAAAGCAAAATATAAACCCATCACCAAAGGGGAAAAAAACAGCAGCAACAGCAATTTCTTTGACAATCCCAGATGAATAATAAGAAAACAACGCTGATTGCTAGCCTTAGTCAGCCCTTATGTGTCCTCGTCTTAACAAGGACAGAGTAGACAGGGATTCATAATATACTAAAAATGGCACAGCCCAGGAGAGAGCCAGCAACAATCAAACTACAAGGACAGGATACAACTGTCAAGCATGCTCACTCAGTGTGAAAGGGACACATGATCGCATTTAGCCGTGCACACACTTGATATGGAATTGACATAAGCAAGCACTCAAAGAACTGAAAATTTTGCAAAAATGTTTTGTTGAAATACCAATTTTTTGAAAAGCGTGACCACTTTAGTAATCTCACTGAAAACCAAATATTTTTCACAAGTGTTATTACAAAGACTGTCAAATTTTCCACCTGTTCTAGTGAGAGCTCAGTATAAGAAAAAAATATCCAAGAATACTCCTAAACTGCTGACTGACTTGATCAATTGTGGGTAGTTAGAGAAAATTGCACTGATGCTGCAAACTCCTTCCTATGCCAAAGTATGACTTTTGTCTTATTTAAGTTTAGTCTTCAACCAGCTGTTCTTCATCCATGAGCTCATCTCAGCTAGCTTGGTCACACTGGTGTTATTGTGTGCTATGAAGGATAGATGGTCCTAAACTTTGCTGTCAGGCAGCCCAGGGAATGGAGGATATTTCAGGCTGAAAGGAGCAGAGACGGAGACAGTTCACATGGTCCCTCTTGTAGCAGGATCTCTGAACTGCAAGAATCAGAGTCCCCTTGTGGAGAAGAGGGGTGAAAGACAGACTTCCAGTTAGGAAAAACAGGCCACTCCAATGTGGGAAAGGATGTGCCAATGTGCCTGCTGCTGTTCTGTGTAGAGGGAAGTCCCTGCCCTGCACAGCTCCTGACTAGCTAGATCCTCATGGGGAAGGAGCAGGAGAGAGGGATGGCCTGACAGGATATGGGGAGGGGTGAGAGTACTCAATAGAAAGAGCTGAGGACTTGCAGCATCACCAGGGGGTCTTAATATCAACAAATATTCACATAGTCAGGATCAGCAATAGAAAACAGTAGAAAAAACTTACTGCCCCATCCCTGCTGGAATGTGTTAGGATGTGAGCAGGGAGCCTAGAGTCAAGGAGCCCTATGCCTGACCCTGGTCAAAGGGGCAGCTAGCTACCCAAGTTCTTTCTGAGGGCTGGCCTCAGTGACAGGACCTCCATTTTTCTGTGCAGAGGACATTGTTGACATTGCGAGAAAAATAACACTACTTATCTGTGCATTAGCTGTTGTTCTCTGAGATGTGTTGTGCACATGTACATTCCAATGTGAGCGTGTGTGCGCCCACTGCACTCAAGGAAGAGCCTTTTGCCAGCAGTATCACTAGGTGGTGCATGGGACCCTGGTCTCCTCATACTCTCAGTTGTAGCCCTAGTAAATGTTGAAACTGTAGTTTGTAGTAAAGAACAAAACTGTCAAACACATAGATGAACATAGTTTTTGTAAAGGGAAATCACGCCTCACCAATCTACTACAATCCTTCGATGGAGTCAGCAAGCATGTGGATAAGAGTCACTGTAGCAGGGTGGACACCCACTCCTGCCCTGAAGGGTTTGGAACAGCCCTGGGAAAAGGCTGGGGCAGGGAAGGCTGAGCTGATTCGGGGGAAGTGGCTGCAACTGGGGCCATGCCCCAAACAGACTCAGCTGGCCCTATAAAGAGTCTGGGAGCCAGGAGCTCAGCAGTCTCTCTCTGCCTTCAGAGAGAGAAGGGCCTGGCTGTAGGGAGCAGAGACAGAGTACCTGGGTGGAGCAGGGCTGGGGAAAGGCTGAGGAGCTGGGGAGCTCTAGCTTGGAAAGCCCCAGGCTGCAGCCTAGCATTAGGCTAAGGGGTACTGGGGGTTGCAGAGGGCAATCCAGGTGTAGGCCAAGGCAGCAGGTCAAAACCCAACCCTGCCAGTGATGAGTGGCGGTTACTGCAGTCTTCCCCGGGCGTGGGACTAGATGGTGACTGGCAGTAGCCTTATTCTGAGGCGAGGTGGGATTAGAGGGTGGGGATTCCCCTGGGTGGGGAGACCCAGTGTGTGGGGGTATTGACAGGGGGCAGCACCCAGAGCAAGGGGGACCAGGGTCCCGGGAGGGACACGGGCCTAGTAGAAGCAGCAAGGTGGATCACTGGCCTGCAGAGGGCGCTCCAGAGGCTGGTGAGCTAATTCCCTGGACGACCAGCAGGAGGCACTGCAGTGGTGAGTCCGACCTTCTTATAGTCACCCAGTGGATCTAGTGTACTTAGATTTTCAGAAAGCCTTTGACAAGGTCTCTCACCAAAGGTTCTTTAGCAAAGTAAGCTGCCATGGGATAAGAGAGAAGGTTCTCTCATGGATTGGTAACTGATTAAAAGATAGGAAACAAAGGGTAGAAATAAATGGTCAATTTTCAGAATGGAGAGAGGTAAATAGTGGTGTGCCCCAGGGGTTTGTACTGGCACCAGTCCTATTCAACATAATCAAATGATCTGGAAAAAGGGATAAGCAGTAAGGTGGCAAAATTTGCAGATAATACAAAACTACTCAAGATAGTTAATTCCCAAGAAGACTGCAAAGAGCTACAAAAGGATCTCACAAAACTGGGTGATGGGGCAACAAAATGGCAGATGAAATTCAATGTTGATAAATAAAAAGTAATACACGCTGGAAAACATAATCCCAACGATATGTAAAATGATGGGGTCTAAATTAGCTGTCACCACTCAAGAAAGATCTTGGAGTCATTGTGGATAGTTCTCTGACAACATCCATCCAATGTGCAGCAGTAGTAAAAAAAGTGAACAGAATGTTGGGAATCATTAAGAAAGGGATAGATAATAAGACAGAAAATACCATATTGCCTCCATATAAATCCATGGTACGCTCACACTTTGAATATTGTGTCCAGATGTGGTCTCTCCATCTCAAAAAAGATATATTGGAATAGGAAATGGCTCAGCAAAGGGCAACAAAAATGATTAGGGGTATGGAACAGGTTCCATATGAGGAGAGATTAATAAAACCAGGACTTTTAAGCTTGAAATAGAGATGACTAAGGGAAGATGTGATAGAGATCTATAAAATCATGACTGTTGTGGAGAAAGTAAATAAGGAAGTGTTATTTACTCCCTCTCATAACACAGGAACTAGCGGTCACCAAATGAAATCAATAGGCAGCAGGTTTAAAACAAACAAAAGGAAGTATTTCTTCACACAACACACAGCCAACCTGTGGAACTCCTTGCCAGAGGATGTTGTGAAAGCCAAGACCATAACAGAGTTCAAAAAAGAACTAGATAAGTTTATGGAGGATAGGTCCATCAATGGCATCCCTAGCCTCTGTTTGCCAGAAGCTGGGAATAAGTGACAGGGGATGGATCACTTGATGATTACCTGTTCTGTTCATTCCCTCTGGGGCACCTGGCATTGGCTACCACTGGAAGACAGGATACTGGGCTTGATGGACTTTTGGTCTGACCCAGTATGGCTATTCTCATGTTATTTCACTCAAATGCCCTTTTGTTGATGATCACACTTATAGTAACATTAAGACACACATTCTTTTTCCAAAGCAGGCTACACAGAAACTCCTCTCTTTCTTTATGGGATTGAAGTGACTGCTAATAAAACTGTAGATTCAATTATAACCATACAAAGAAGCCAAATAATTAGACTACTGATAAATAGCAAGCATCTTAGGCCCAACCAATTATCAACCCATGTGGCCAAAGAGGTGGGCTATTAAGCGCATTTGATACTTAGAGTCTAACAGATAAGAAAAAAACAAGAAGACTCAGTCAATGGAACACCTTAAAAGCCACAGTTCCAGCTGACATCAGTTCCGGAGCCAAGAAAATCCGAGAAACGTGGACTTGGTGTGGTGTTTTATACCGTACTTCAGGGGTAGTCAACAGGCAGACTGACAGACACTTTTGAATAGACACTGAAATCTTTTTATTTACTTATCATTTTAGTTTTTTATTTTCTTCTTCTCCTCTGGAGTCTGGACCTATACTATAACTTGACCAAGAAATTTGGACCTTGACACACACAAAAAAATGTGACCATCCGCCCTACTTTATGTAAATGTCCAGATGTATATCCATATTTTATCCTGTAATACACCAATTACTACAAGGTTAATATCTGCTCCCTATCCATCTGTGGAATTCTGGGATCTATAATGAACTTTCTGTGGTAACTTCTTTATCTCTCAGAATTAACGTGCAAAATCCTTGACTTGGAGTTATCTCCTTAATCTATTGCACTATAGTCAAACCTTGGCCCTTAGCATTACTATCACAAAAGGCCTCAAATTAATACAACATGCCCTTACTTATAGCAAGCTTCATAACTCCTGCACCCTGCACCTCAACTCCCTGCCCTGATCCCCCTGCCTGCACCCCAACTCCCTGCCGCATGCCACACCCCTCCTGCACCCAAATCCCCTGCATTGAGCCCCCTGCTGCACTCTGCACTCCCTCCCACACCCTTGCCCCAGCCCTACATTCATGGTCCTGCATGCAATTTCCCCACCCAGATGTGGCCCTCGGGCCAAAAAGTTTGCCCACCCTTGGACTAAGAGGAAAGAGAAAAGGGGGAGCGGGGAAGACTTACATGCAGGCTTGTGTCTGATGATTTTTTTAATCTAAAAACTGAGGGACAGCATTTAGATGTTAAGTTGTCTGTGAAATACTGAATCCTCTCTATGGCTAAGGGCATATTTTGGGAAACTGTTTGAAGGCAGTAGGTAACTTGTATTAGAAAAGGGATTTTATCTAATATAGAAGTATAAAGCCTTTAAAAGTTTATTTTGTGTAATTTGTGCACTATTTCGTCTTTGAATCTATGGCTTTGCTAGTACATAAATGTTTTTTTTATTCTTACCCCAAGCGAGACTCTGGGTTGCAGATTGTGGGGACTGCAGGTGCCAAAGTGAACTGATAGCTGGGGGGCTGGTTTCACAACTTTGGGGAAGACAAACCAGAGGGAAACAGTCCAAGTGTCTGGTAGTTAAAAACTTGGGCAGGATGGATATGGAGAGACATGGGACTGGAAGGGCTATTGGTATCACCCTGCAAGAAGTAACTAGATTGCTGGAAACCAGGGTGAGACATTATCCTTATGGGCAAGCTATTGGTGTCAGAGTTCTAAGCCATAGCAGAAGAGCATTAAGACATCATAGGTTACAGGGCAGATGGTAACAGAACCTCTCACTGGTCTAGATGATCCCCAAAATGTCACAGTCGTGTAGTCATTACAAGAGTTGCACCTCAATATCAGCGAACTGAAGTTCACACTCCAAGCAATGGCCTAACAGACCCTAACAGAGTCAAAAGTGAGGGAGCAAAGTAAAAGCTTACAGTTTATCATTTTCTTTTGTTTATTTTAGGTTAAGGGAAATAGAGCAAGGAATGGGGAAAATGAGCCAATTAGTCTTTGGACACATCGGATAAAAAAATACAGCTTGGGAGCTTATAACAGAAATATGGTTTACCCTAAAAGAGAAAATCAGCAAAGGATCTGAGTATTATAAGCATGAAGAGGGTACAGGAGATGTCCCTGGGTTGGGACACCAGCCACACCTTCATCCCCTGCAGGAGAGGGCCGCTCAGGTACTGCTGGCCACACTGCAGTGCCACAGAGACAAGGAGGCGCATGAGCACCAAGTGCAGTTGGCAGAGCTAAGGAAGGGAATGAGCAGGCAGAGGAGCAGGCCCGCCAGCAACAGATGGAAGAGAAGGCACTTGAGCTCAAACTACTGGAGCAATAGAAATGTGTCCCCCAGTGCATGGGTAATCCTGCCCAGAACTCAACCAGCTGAGACAGACTTTGCCCAACTTTTAAAGACTCAGACTATACGGAAGAAAATTTAACTGCTTTGAAAAAAAAAATATACCAGGTCAACGGCATCCCGAAAGACAAACGAATGTCTATACTGGTTCCCAAAATCTTGGGGAAAGCTTTCCAAGTCTTTATTGGCATGGACAAGGGAGAAGTTATGAACTGGGATAATATAAAGAAGCTGTGTTGCTAAGGTTTCAAATTACTCCAGAATCATACTCCTTAAAGTTTAGCAACTTACCAAAGCATGACAATATCAATCATAAGGAGTTTATGTATAAAATGCATGATTATATGAGAAAATGGGTAAAAGGTAACATGGTAGAAGGGGATTATGGGAAATTGATTTATTTGCCCAAGAACACTTCTTCAATGCTTTTTCAGATGGAATCTGAGCAGCCATATGGGAAGTCTCCTGAAATAGTACAGGTAGTAACTCAAGCTGCTGATTTGCATGTGCAGGCCAAATGGGTATTGAAAGAAAGCCATGAAGGGAAGGGCAAAGGCCTGGAGTAAAAGGGGTGTGTGTGTGTCCCAGATTTGTTCCCAAGAGGAAGGAGGGGAAGGTGAGAAGAACTACACCCCAAGTAGGCATGCTCTAAGTCACCCCAGTTACAAGCCTCCAGCCCAGGACAAGGCCCCAAGAAAACAATGTGTGTGTTGAGCACATAAGGAGACAATGCCCCAAACTCAAGCCCCGTCCTGCCCAGGTTAACCCAGCTATGGTGAGCTCAGGAGACACAGTTATCTGAGGAGGTGTTAGTAAACTTCATATGGTCTGAACCCATGGAGACCGACAAGATGTTCATCAAAGATGCCAAGATTAATGGTAGGATATGCCAGGTATGGTGAGATACTACTGTGCAGAATTCACTGGTTAAAAGGTAGATGGTCAAAGAGCTTGACATGCTCCCTGGGGGAAAATGTAAGGCTTTTTGCTTTGAGAACTTTTGAAATCACAGCATCCTTAGCCCACGTACAGCTGGAGTGGGAGGGGGTGAAATATGATTTCAAAGTGGAAATTTGGGACAGTATTTTTGGTTGGAAATTATATAATGTGTCTAATGTTATTAATGTAACTGGCAGTGAGAAAGCATGCACTCCAAAAACTCCATTGACTATCCCAGGGGATGAAGAGACAGAGGGAATGGGGAAGGACACTTTTGCCTGCGTAGCAGGGCATGGACACATTCCCAGGAACCGGGGAGTAGGTGTCACCTCCTACTACATCAGCCCTCCTAATCAGCCAGAGGCAAGCAGACTTTGTTAAAGTGCAGGACTCACACCGTTCCCTAGGGAGCATTACGGAAGCAGTTTGTAGCAATACCCCTGTAATGGATAATAGGGGAAGGGGTGGAGTAGAATATTTAGGAAGCCCCAGAGGTAAGAACAAGGGCTGCTGGGAATCCCACAAACAGCTCCTAGTGCCTAAAAAGCACAGAGCAGCATTACTACATTTAGCCCATTCGCTGGATACCTAAAAGTAGAGGAGACATTTGAAATTCTTCAGAAAATTTTTTATTGACCAAGTATAATCCTAGAAGTAAAGAAATACTATAAGCCCTGTGACTTGTGTCAGGAGCAGAAGGACTATAAGTGTCTGCAAAGCCCCATTGCAACAGTTAAGAACTCAGGGAGAACTGCTGTGGGGAGACTAGGGACTGGAAGGGTTGTCGGTGTCACCTTGCAAAATGAAGGTAGGTTGATGGAAACCGGGATGAGACCTTAGGCTTGTGGGCAGGCTATTGGTGTCAAGGATCTGAGCCACAGCAGCAGAGCATTAAAGCACCCAAGGTTACAGGGCAGATGATGACAGAACCCCTCATTGGTCTGGGTGATCTTCAAAATGTCACAGAGAACATCCTCCATGACTGAGCATTCATGCTGATCTATGAAAACCCTTTTGAGGGAATCTGCAAGTGTGTTTCTCACTCCCAGAAGGTGACCAGCCTTCAGGAAAACATTGTGAATTGGTGATGAATGCATAAAATCTATAAGAGGACAGTTTGCCTAGAGTTGGGGCAATCTTGCACCTTCCTGCTTGTTCAGGTAAAACATGGCAGTGGTGTTGTTTGTAAGAACTTGTATCACCTGGTTCTCCAATGGCGGACAGACATCTTGTAGGCCCAACAAATAGCTCAGAGCTCTAACATTTATGTGGAGCAAAACTTCCTGGGATGACCAAAGAGCTTGTGTCTGGAGTTGGCAGAGATGGGCTCCCCAACCCTTGGTAGATGTATCTGTTACCAGAGTCAGTCAGTTCTGGGAACAAGACAAACACCTTTGCACACATTGCGGGGACTGAAGCACACATTGTGGGGACTCGTGATGTACACAGATCTGCATGCCCAGAGGGTGCCCGGAAGGACGATATACTGAATGAAGTCCAGCCAGCAAACAGCAAAGGTGAAGTCTGGTATGTGGAGCTACGTACATACACAAGGCCATGTGGTCCAGAACCTGAAGGCAAGCTCACACTGTTGTCACAGGGTAGGACTTGAGGCTTTCAGAAAAGAAGACTATAAATCGATAGATTCTGGTACAAGTACCCGTGAAGTAGTAGCAGGAGTGTTGTAAGCAAGACATGAAAAGTAATTCTTCCGTGCTGATTAGGTCTCAACCGGAGTATTGTGTTCAGTGCTGGGAAAGATATGGACAAATTAGAGAAAGTCCAGCAAGAGCAACAAAACTGACTAAAGGACTTGAAACATGACCTATGAGGGAAGATTGGAAAAAAAATGGGTTTGTTTAGTCTGTAGGAGAAAAGACTGAGGGGGGTCATAATCAATGTTCCTGCTAATTTTTTCCATCCACGTGCAGAATGAATTTTGTTATGTGCACCATATCGAGGTAATGTGCAGATGTGCACCACCAGTAGAAACCAAAAACCTAGATATAATATGTATTTTTAAAAAGTTACCATAGGGATAATTACAGCCAGGACAGGTTAGGCATTTTAGAACTCATTACTCAAGGAATTAAATTTGAGCGTAAGAGAGAAATAAAAATTATGAAATGCATAGACCAGTCAAAAAACAAAAACAACACACTTTGAAAGAAGTATTAAGTAACACCACCACCACAAGTATGTGTTAGGAGGGGAGTGAAAGGCAGAGTGTGCATGTGTGTGACAGAGACAGAGATGTACATTGCCCCTTTAAGTACGCTGACCCCACTTTAAGTACACTGCCCTTTCAAGTAGATCAGCAAGTTCAGACAGCAGCAGCAGGAGCTGCCAAGAAGCTCCCTCCACCCTGAGCCCTGTCACGTGCTTCCCCCCCACTGGCTCTGTAGAGATGGGGAATGGGTTGGGGGAGGGGGACACCCTGACATCAGCACCCCTCCCTCACACTCTGCACAGCAAGCATGAGGCTCCTGGGAGCAGCTCCAAGGCAGAGGATGGGAGCAGCATAGGACAGTGTGGGGAGGGACACCTGAATTGCACGACACTTAGCCTCCTGGGCAGCCGCCCAGCTGCACAGCTTACAGGGAACTTAGGGCATGATAACAGTTTTCAAGTACATAAAACGTTGTTACAAGGAGGAAGGAGAAAAATTGTTCTCTAACATTTGAAGATGGGACAAGAAGCAGTGGGCTTAAATTGCACCAAGAGTGGTTCAACTTGAACATTAGAAAAAACTTCCTGTTAGGGTAGTTAAACATTGGAATAAATTGCCTAGAGAGATTGTGGACTCTCCATCATCGAGATTTTTAAGAGGTTAGACAAACACTTGTCAGGAATGGGTCTAGATAGTAGTTAGTCCTGCCATGAATGCAGGGTACTGGACTAGATGACCTCTCAGGGTCCTGTCCAGTCCTACACGTCTATGATTCAATAAGTAACAGTCTCCTGAGAAAGGTTCCTGAAAAGAGATAGGGAAGTTGGATTGGGAAAATGGAGGGCGGTAAATTTGATAATATATCCTCCTTTACTGTACTGAACACTTCTCTTGTCTGATGCGATGCTTTCCAAGCACAGTGAAAAAGGAAGAGGTGTGATCCAAAAAGAAAAGATATAGTATATCCTCAACCAATAAATCAAAATGATTACTTGAAGGATGCAGCTGTCTGGTGAGAAGGGCTTCCCACTGATGAAAACTACTGGCAATGCCAAGGTCTTGACCTTTTCTTAGATGCATATTGCGACCTCTGTTGGAAAGAGGGTCTGGGGTCAGGCTGCAGCCTAAATTGTTTTCTCTTTGTAACTGGAATACAGACTCCTAACAAATGAAGTGTAGCATGGGATTCCTTGAGTATGAACATACAGTTGTCTGTTTCAGAGAAAACAATTTATACCTTCAAAAGGTAAAGCCTCTGTTGTGTTGTAAAGCTCCCTTGCAATACCAGAAGACTGTAGCCAGAAAGAACACAGCATGGAGATTGCAGTGGCTGTGCAACACAAGGTCACATCAGAGCATTTATTGATGCCTGACGGGATGTCTGAACTGTAAGAGGAACCAAGAAAACCAAACTAAAAATAGTTCCTTATATTCCTCTGGCAACTTGTCAGAAAATTTAGAAATTACAGAGAAATTAATAAAATTATATTTTAAAGAGAGCCGGACAATTAGCGACACATTTGAAGTGTGGCATTGGACTAAACATTTTGGCCATATAAATCCAGCCTTTTAAATTCTTATCCTTGGGAGTTGTCATAGCAAGGGATCAACAGGACTGCTCATTAGAAGCTGTGACAAGCAAAGAACCAGGAACTGGATGGGTAAAAAATTAGAAAAAAAAACCTTGCTCAGATACTTGGTACCTGTGATGGGTTCGGTCACAGAGACCCCCTTGGGACTGTCACCTGATGTGCTGAAATTACCTCTGAGCCCGTTTTCCCTGCCAGCTTGGGACTCCAGAACCCTGCCATGTTGAGCCAGACAAGCTAGCCTGCTGCAACAGACTCAGGGTCTGGGCCATGCCCCCAAAGCTGCATACGTTAACCAAAAGTGCTCAGAGAGTTACCTCTCCAGCTCCCAGACACCCAGTTCCCAATGGGATCCAAACCCCATATAAATCCATTTTACTCTGTATAAAGCTTACAAAGGATAAACTCATAAATTGTCCGCCTGCTAGAACACAGATAGAGAGATATGCACAGCTGTTTGCTCCCCCAGGCATTAATCATTTACTCTGGGTTCATTAATAAACAAAAGTATAAAAAGGAAGATTTAAGTGGTTTCAAGTAATAACAGACCAAACAAAGTAAGTCACCAAGCAAAATGAAGCAAAAACACGCAAGTCTAAGCCTAATACATTAAGAAACTGATTACAGGTAATATCTTGTCCTCAGGGATGTTCCAATAAGCTTCTTTCACAGACTGGATTCCTTCCTAGTCTGGGCCCAATTCTTTCCCCTGGTACAGTCCTTGTTAGTTCCAGTAGACATCTCAGGTGGTAAACAGGGGCTCTCATATGACTGGCTGCCCCTTTTGTCCTGCTCCACCCTCTTTTATATCTTTGGCACCAGATGGTAACCTTTTTTCTTTCTGGGTCCCCACCCCTCCTTTTACATGAAAAAGTACCAGATTTAAGATGGATTTCATTATCAGGTGATATGGGCTGGCCTACATGTACACAGGAAGGTTTGCAAGTAAACAGCCATTTACAATTCATTGATTCTGAAGCACCCTTAATGGCTTCCACTTAATATGTCTACATCAGTAATACAAGTTTATATCTTATCCTCTTAACTTCAGACATAGAAATAATACATGCAAACAAATAGGATGAACACACTCAGTAGATTATAAGCTTTGTAATGATACCTTACAAGAGACCTTTTGCATAAAGCATATTCCAGATGCATCATATTCACATTCATAAGCATATTTTCATAAAGCATATGGAGTGTAACATCACAGTACCATCATTTGATCATAGTAGGTATAGAGAAGCTGGAGTCCGCCAGAGTATTTTTGTTGACTCCCGTAAGCCTTCATTGACGGGACACACAACTCTTCCTGGGGCAGGAGTATGTAAATATCTCAGTGTGTGGATTTTTTGTATAAGTTCTGCTTTCACCCCTAGAGAAATGGCCACGCTCCTTATGAGGTCCTGAAAAACTTTAAAGTCCTTGGAAGGGAGATAGGGGATGAGGAGGACTCTGGAGTGACAGGGTCATCTGGTGAAGATGAAGGAATGTGTGTGTCGGCAGGAGCCTGGGGAGATCTAAGGGTTCCCCCTCACTAATTCTCCTTCCTCCATTGGGTCCAACTCAGTGGGTTAAGGGATGGTAACAAGACACTAAGTAGAGGTTTCCTGAAGTGGGGGAGTAGGAGACTTTTCTCCTAGAGTGTGACCATGATGGAGGTCTAGAGTCTCTTGAAGCAGCTCAAGACCATTAAGACCATGGAGGGTACTGCATAAGCTGAGCTATCCACAGTGGAGGACCCCATGCTGAGACTTCTCTGTAGGAAGACCAGTCCTGACCTTTAGGTCTCGTAGTGGTCAAAGACCTGTAAGATGGGCTAAAGGATCTTGAAGGTAAGACAGGTTCCTCCCTCTCAGAGTCCGAAGAAGAAAATAAAGCCTTCTCAGAATAGGGATGAACAGTTTCCATTGGGGTTCCAGGTAGCCTAGTTATAAGAAAGCAAGGGCTCGGGTAGGTGGAAAGTTGATCAAGTGATCTGTGCAGGTGGTGCTGGCAAACCTGGTTGGAGGGATGACTAAGATTAAACCAATGGTTCCCGGTGTGGCGACAATGCCTAGAACTCTATCATTTAATGCAACAAAGGAAAGTCCAGTCAGGCAGAAAAAAAGGGAGATGCCTTGAGGACCAGAAAGCCTGTGGGATAGAGGGTACCTCAAGTAAATGTGCTGCCAATGCTGGTAAAGATGAGGCAGACTAAATGGAAGAAGAAAGGCCCAGCAGAGTAAAGACACTGATCTCCGCCCTGGAAGAGCCAGAGTCAACAGTGCCATCTCTGACAGGACCAGTGAGTGTTTGGGATTGTGAAGCCTCAAACTGGTACCAGAGAATTTACCAGATGATTTTTTTGGCTAAATGTAAGGCTGCATGCTTTAGTCAGCATTGGAATGCCTGGAAGGCTTTGATGAGGCTGACAGTCAAGACAAAGCACGACATTCATCACCAGGCTTATGCATTACATCAAAAGTTGCTGAAGTGGCACCGCTGGTTAATTCTGAGTGCCCTGCTTGAGGATGGGTTCTTGGCTCAGATGCAGGATGCATTACCTCTTTCATCTTATGTTCCCCTTGTGAAAGTTCCTCTGTTTTTCAGTCCTGGTGGGAAACAAGATACAAATAGAACATTTGTCCCTCACGTGGCCCTCACCCAGGCAAATCAAGTAGCCCTGAATGTAGCACACTGCTTTTTCATAATAAATCCTCCAGGAACTACTAAACTAAACTATACCTACTAACATTCTGAAAGCTGGCTAACTGAAGAAAATGTTACGGGGAGCTCCAACTCTTGCCACACGTGGTGCGAAGACACTGAGGAGGCGGCAGTGGCTACAACCTTTTTATAGCCTCTCCTGAGAGCATATTGAAAGCATTAGTGGTACTGCTGCCAAAAGTCTGACTCAAGTACACTGAAAACGCAAAGGCCTGCAATGGAACATAGATGTGCACAATCACTTGAAGGAGAACTTGATATTTTTTGTTCAATTGTGTTTTTGAAGATCAAGTGTCTGAGAGCAGATGCATTGTATATGTAGAGATCAAACAATAACTAGCATCTGGACAGAACTGCAAAAGAATTGAACAAACATGTTTCCATTTTTTTCTTTTTCTGTTTTAATACAAAAATATTTTAAAATTAACCCTTAAGACAATGCTAAGGCACTAATGGGTTAAGGACTGGCCAATTCCTTAGAGTTGGATTGCAGCATCTTTGCAAGGACAAAAAACATGAGACAGACCATAAAAATACATGACATCGTCTTGTTGTGTTTTAATTTAAACTGATCATTCCCTTTCAGCACTGTTTCCAGCTCCTATCATGCAGCATCCAGGGAGGACATGCTCCAATCTCCTTCTTCCTCTGACCCAGCCCAAAAGGATGGTGGCCTCCCTGCATTCCTCCAAGATTAATCAGATTCTTCCCCGCATACACAATTCCAAATAGGGGAGATGTTTGAATTTGGATGTGGGCCTAAACAAGATGGAATTTTTCTGACATCCATTCTAGCAATGTCAATGTTGTTGGTGAACTTTTAGTTCATTTATTTTGCTGTAGGACATGACTGTTTGCTTTCCATACATTTGGTCTGTGGTGTTCAGTGATCACTCACTCCTTAAGGTTTTTGCAAGAGATCTGCTTTACTCTGGTTCCAAGAGGCTGTTCATAACCGCAGCTTCACAGAGTCCCAACCCAGAATCTCAGTGAAGCTCAGTCCTTAAAGACCTAGGCTCCTAATATCACATCTTCCCATTCAAGCCAAATCCTAACACTCAAAAACCAACGTAAATACAACTACAAATACCCATGGACTAAGGGCAAACCCTCCTTCTCTATTTCAGCATGCTGACATTCAGTTTTGGTTTGCGCCTATAATGCACAAGCCACTGGCCTCCAGTTTTGACCATATTGCTGTAAAAGGATTGCACCAATACCCTTGTTGGAAGCATCTGTGGGCAATTTCATTCTGCATTTACTGTCATAGTACCTGAGATCAGGGTCCTTTATAATTTAATCCTTCAGTTTCTCCAACTCTTTCTTAAGACTTGCATCCCATATCCACTGGACATCTTTGCACAGTAGAGCTCTCAGGTTGCTGGTTCAGGAAGTAAGATTAGTAACCTATACAGGGAAATTTGTGCCTATTGCAAAGGAATCTTTGTACCTCTTCCTTGTCTGTTGGGGTGGACATGTTGGTGATAGAGCACTGTAAGGTTGAGGTTATTTATATACCCTTATGCATTAACTTCTTTCCCAGATACGTTATTTCCATTACACAGAACTTATGTTTCTTTCTTTGGCTTTGTTCAGCAGCTCTGGCTCTTTCCAATACTGCTCGGAGCCTCTGGTAATGCTTTTCTACTGTTTCTCCAGATCAAAACTGTCATCTATGTAAACCTTAGTATCTCTATGCCATCAAGAATTTGTTGTATTTTCCTGTGACACTCCTCAGGTGAAGAATACAACCCAAATGACAGTTTACGGAAACAGTCTCTTCTAAAGATGGCGTTGAATGTGCATATGCATGTGCTCTGTTTCATTAAGGGCACTACTAGAACACTGTTAATGCATCAAATATAGAAAAATACTTATTAGCCACCTCTCCCAGAATTTCTCCTCTTGCAAGTAATGGAAAATGTTCCCCTTTTACATATTTATTGACCCCACAGAACTCAATACCTAAGTGAAGGTTCCATTTTCCTTTTCTATAGTGACCAACAAGTGTACCCACTTTGTTAGTTCTTCTACTCACTGTGACTCCAGAGTAGTGAGACTATGCAGCTACTCTTTTTGCCTCTGCTTCAGTGCGAGGGGAACATTTCTGGGATCATGAATTGTTGAATGGCTGGGCTCTTTTAGCTCTATTCTGTTGACAGCTTCCCTACTCCCTGGAAGATTCTTTAAACTCTTCCTCAATTGTTTTGTTCGCCAGGCCCTCCAAATTAAGAGCTTGACACATTTTTAACCAAACAGGTACTCTTTTCCCTGCTACTATTATAAATTGTATAGTTTCCAATTTATCTATCCATACATTTAGTTCACATCCTCCCTTAGTGGGGATAAGCTCTCCCCAAGTTTTATCCATTTAACCTTCTACTGGCTTTTCTTTTACTGCCAGTTTCAGTTTCTGGCACCACACTGGCTTGTGTACCTATGTCCAATTTAAAAATCAATAAACACGCCATTTGCTTTCAGGTTGATAATCCATTCATCCTGTGCTGCAAATATTGTCCACTGCTCCTATGAAGAATTCATCTGAGCTAGTTGTGCTGCCATCGTCCTCTTTGTCCATGCTGTGCACACACTGTCGGAGTTCAAACGGCAGTTCTTGCTTTTTAAAAACAAACAACAACAAAATTCTGATCCAGTTGTATGAACTTTGAAACTTTAGAGCAGATTGCTCGTGGCATGGATGAGAAGGGTCATGCAGCAGTGCCGTGCTAAGATCAAGGAGCAGAGGCAGGCGTACCAGAAGGCAAGGGAGGCCAACCATCACTTGGTACAGCACCAAAAACACACCACTTCTACAAGGAGCAGCACACCATCCTCGGCGACGACCCCACCTCCACTGCCAAGAGCCCCGTGAATACTCTGGGGGGACTGGAGGCAGCGGCCAGTGGAGGCAAGCCCAAGGACCAAATGGTGGACAAGGCACTTGAGTTGGAGGAGGATGTTGTTGGGGTTACTAGGCCTGCCTGAGCCAGAGTTCTTCCATGTTTAAACTCTGTCCTTCCATGTTTAACTCTAATCAACCTCAACAACCAAGGACAGGAATTGGAATGTGTAAATAGCCAGTTAGCAATTACGACCTTGCTCATACTAGGTACCAAACGATAATGATGAGGTTGGCATGTTTCTAGCTGGGGAAGGGGTAATAAACTAAGGGTAAACAGGACCAAATAACTGTTTAGGGAGAAGTTACTAACAAGCTAGATTTATAGCCCTAGAATGATTTAGTTGCTTAAATGTATAAACATGCCTTTGGTAGAGAGGGGAGGGGGAGTAGGAGGGGTGGTAGAGAGGGGGAGGGGGGGGCTTAGTTGTAAAATGTATAAAGAAGAGAGAAACTGTTTTTGCTGGTGTGCTTGATTTGAGACTTGCCTGTCTCCTTGCACCACTTTGAGATCTCAAATAAACTTTGATTGTTTCTCCACCCCAGTATGTTTATTGGCGCGAAGCACTCCGGGCAACGAACCCCACTGTTGCTGTCCTCGGGCCCCTGTGCCGGCAACAATGTGGAACAGGCAACAGGCTCATCCAGTGACATGGTGAGCCAGGACCTCTTTTTGACTCTGGAGAGGTCTAGCCAGTCCCAGCAGTCCAGGTCTGGCGTGCCTGAAGCAGGAGAGGGAAGCTCTGGTAACTACTCAGTTTGCTTTGATACTGCACAGTTACATGAGGTAGAGGTGTCCTTTATTTTGTTACATGGTGCATGTAGGAGAAGAGATTGAAATGAATACTATTGGGTACTGTTTGCATCTGCTTCTCATTCCCCTGTGCAGCCATGCAGTGGGAGCCCTGCAGAAAAGTTTGTTAATGCACACCAAAATCTCCCAGGAATCCTTCACTGAGATCTCTCAACTTTCTTGAGGAAACATTCTTGCTGATACGCTGCAATCTGCTGCCAAAGGTTCCTTGGCAGAGCGGCTTTGTTTCTTCTCCTGTTGTAGGAAACTTTGCTGCGCAAATTGGCAATTACTTCTGCAGGAACCAAAGCAGCACAAAGGCAAGCAGCATGTGGACCCAGGCTGAAGCCGCACGCATGCAGGAGATGTACCCTTACATCTTCGGTTACTCTCAGTAGTGTGATTTCAGCTTCAAGCACCCCATGTGGAAAACGGTGCTAGTATGTAGAATAGTGTCCCTTGGCACTTGTACTGATCCCCCTCTGAAACCATCCAGACTCTTTCTCCCATATTGTATCTTCTCCCTACTCCCCAGCCAAACTCACCGTGTTTAGTGCTCTGGCCGTGCTGCATGCTTGCCAAGGGAAAATAAGAAAAAGATGTATGTAACTTTTATGATTCAAGACCATGAGTGCACACACAATACTGACTCTGTGTGTTGCTTCTGCAGACGTGTCCTTGAGGGCCTGCTCCTACACACCGGCAGAGTGCTTCCATCAGATAAGGAGGTGAACGAGGAGCAGGGAGGACAGGTTTTGCAAAGTGCTGCAATCGGATCAGGCCATGAATGTGGAGAGAGACAAATGAAAAACTAGAAATGGACAGCCAGGAGAGGAGACAGGGTTAGGAGCACATAATAGAGGGTCAAGAGCAGATGATAAAGCTCGAGGACCAATCAGAAATCCTCTGGTCCCAGATTACACTGCAGTCGGAACTCATGCATGCTCCACTCCCTGCAGCCCATACAGAACTGCTTTCCACTCCCTCCCCAAACATTCCTTGAATTCTCCCGGCCCTTCCCAGTACCCCTTGCACTCCACCACCAGAGACATTTTCCATAAGGACAGCTGGACTTACACATAGCTGAGAGATCCTCACTTCAACGAGTGCTGCTTACGGTCATGCCCCTTGTAAGAGAAGTTAATTTGTGTATTGCTGTTTAATAAAAATTTAGTCTTACAAAGACAGCGATTCTTTATTTGTGACCTACACACATTGGTTGCAACACAAATTCATAGCGATCAGCACATTTGCAGTCTACAATGAATGCTCAGGCAGGACTCATTACAGGGGTCATTCAAGGTGGCAAGTAAACAATGCCTGGCTGAATGCATTACAGAAAGACACATTACTGGGGCTCATTTTCAAAATGCTGCTTCAAAGTCTCCCTGATTCAAATAGACCCCCTGTTGAGCCCCTCTAATAGCCCTGGTGTCTGGCTGTTCAAAATCTGCCTCAATGCTCCACCCCTGGGGAAACTTTCCCCCCTTGACTTCACAAATATTATGCAGAGCACACAGGCTGCCATGACCATGGGAATATTTTCCTCATTGAGGTCAAACCTGCCATAAAGCTAGTGCCAGTGCCCCTTTAATCTGCCAAAGGCACATTCTACCGTCATTCTGTACCTGCTGAGCCTGTTGTTGAAGCACTCCTTGCTGCTGTCAAGGTTTACGGTCTATGGCTTCATGAGCCATGGGAGTAAGAGGTAGATTGGGTCTCCCAGGATCACTATGGGAATCTACATCCCCTATTGGAATCTTCTGATCTCAAATGAAAGTCCCTGCTTGCCACATTCTATACACACCAGTGTTCCTGAAGATGCATGTGTCATGCACCTTCGCGCTCCGCATTGATGTCAGTGAAACAACCCCAGTGATCTACCAGTGCCTGCAATATGATAGAAAAGTAGCCCTTCTGTTGATGTACTCCATTGCAAGATGGTATGGGGCCAAAATGGGGATATGCGTGCAATTTATCACCCCACCGCAGTTAGGGAATCCCATTGCCACAAAGCCATCCACTATTTTCCACACATTGCCCAGCATCACAGTCCTTCATAGCAGAAGTGATTCATGTCCCTACACACTTGTATCACCACAATCCCCAATCCCAAACTGATTTGCAATTGGCTGGAAGCAGTAGCTGGAGTTGCCAGCTTCCACACAGCAATTGCCACTCACTTTTCCACCATTAGGGCAGCTCTCATTTTGGTATCCTTGTACTGCAGGGCAGGGGCAAGCTCCACACACAGTTCAAGGAAGACGGCTTTGTGCAAACGAAAGTTCTGCAGCCACCGCTTGTAATCCCAGACCCTGCATCACAATCTGACCCTACCACTCAGTGCTTGTTTCCCAAGCCCAATAGTGATGATCCACCATGTGCAGCTGCTCCATGAGTGCCAACATCAATCTTGAATTGTTTCTTTCCACAGCACACACAGCATGGCAGGCAGCATGGATTCCTGTTCAGATTCACAGCTCATGAAATACTGCAGGATCGGCCGCATTGTGTTTGTAATGCTCATCACAAGGTTGGTGAGCAATGCAGGATGTCAGGCAGAAATGTCGGGTGGAAAGCATACAGGGGTATTTGAAATACAGTGCAAAACGTAGTTGGAAGCCCTTGGAATTATGGGATGGAGAAAACTGCATCGTAATGCAGTGATCCCACCCCATGATGCACTACGATCCATTGCCAGAACTTTTAGCAGGAGAAAGTGGCAATCTGCATCATGGTATAGCTACCCATGGTGCACTACTCTCTCTGTTGGTGTTGGAGCACAGACTAGGGACATGCTCCAGGGACACAAGAAGCATTGTGTGAATATGCACAAGCGATGTAATTACAGTGGTTTATGATAGTTGACATAAATCTGTAGCATAGACATGGCCAAAGACTTCCTCAATAGTATGCAAGAGAAGAAAACAAACCTGCAACCAAGCAAAGCCAAATTAAAACTATATGATGACATGATCACGATACCACTAAGAAAATGTAAATTACAAGCAGAATACTAAGGAAAAGTTCAAAATTTCAGGTAGCATAAACACCGCAGAAGCCATCTAAAACAATTAATGACCTAGTCACACTAAACCTGGGACAAACAATTATACAATAAACATACAAACAAAACATAAAACGCCCAGAGCAGAGAGCTCAGAGGCATCCCTGAAGCAAAGCTGCTAAAATATTACCAAGATGTTTTGAAGGACGAGGATGACTTCCAGGGATGTTACAGCTGGAAATACATAAAACAATTCAGCCAGTACAGCGCTTGCCTTGCAGAGTACAAATTGCATTAGAAGAAATAGTGGGAGCAATAAAGCAAAACGGAAAATGAAGGCATCATTGCTAAAATCAGAGACACCACAAATTGGATAAGCAGCACTGTAGCCATTGAGAAACCAGAACAAGCTGCACATTTGCATAGACCCAAGCAACTTAAAAGCACTTAAAAGATTTGCTCACTATCCAATGCCTACAGCTGAGAAAGAACGGTTACTTACCTTCTGTAACTGTTGTTCTTCGAGATGTGTTGTTCACGTCCATTACACATTAGGTGTGCGCGCGCCGCGTGCACGGACGTCGGAAACTTTTTCCCTTAGCGGCTCCCGTCGGGCCGGCGGGGCCCCCACCTTCCCGCCAGAGCGGCGCCCCGCTCCAGGGTATATATATCCCTGCCGACCCGACCCCTCCGGTTCCTTCTTGCCGGAGACTCCGACAGAGGGGAAGGAGGGTGGGAAGTGTAATGGACGTGAACAACACATCTCGAAGAACAACAGTTACAGAAGGTAAGTAACCGTTCTTTCTTCTTCGAGTGATTGTTCACGTCCATTACACATTAGGTGATTCCCAAGCTTACCATTGGAGGTGGGTAGGAGTCAAGGTACAACTGACTGTAACACAGCCCGGCCGACCATCGCGTCCTCTCTGGTCTGATGATGGATCGCATAATGGGCTGTGAACGTGTGTATGGACGACCAGGTGGCTGCCTTACAGATCTCCTGGATCGGGACCTGCGCCAAGTAGGCCATTGAGGACGCTTGGGCTCTAGTCGAATGGGCCCGGATCTCCGGGGCTGGAACATTGGCGAGCTCATAACAAGTGCGTATACAATGCACAATCCATGCCGACAAGCGCTTTCATACGTTCCGCAATTGCAATGAACAGCTGGGGTGTTCTGAGGAACGACCTGGTCCGCTCCAGGTAAAATGCCAACGCCCTTCGGACATCCAGGGTATGTAGGCTGCGGTGGTGAGGATCCGTATGAGGTTTTGGAAAAAACACCGGTAGGCAAATGTCTTGCCCCATGTGAAACTGTGACACCACCTTAGGGAGGAATTTGGGGTGCGGCCTAAGTTGCACCTTATCTTTATGGAACACCGTATAGGGTGGTTCCGACGAGAGGGCCCTCAATTCCGATACCCTTCTGGCCGACGTGATGGCCACGAGAAACGCCACTTTCCACGAGAGGTGCGTGAGGGAGCAAGTGGCCAGGGGCTCAAAGGGAGGACTCATGAGTCTATTTAGGACTAGGTTCAGAGACCACGTCGGAACCGGCGGGCGTGAGTAGGGAAACACCCTTTCCAGCCCCTTGAGGAATCGGGCCACTGTGGGGTTGGAGAATACTGACACTCCCAACTCACCCGGATGGAAAGCTGAAATAGCGGCTAAGTGAACTCTAATTGAGGCGGGCGCAAGCCCTTGATTCTTGAGGTGCAGTAAATAGTCCAAGATGGACGGAACCGAGGCCTGTAAAGGCTGTATGCGTTGAGGCTCACACCAGTGGGAGAACCTTTTCCACTTCGCCAGGTATGTTGCCCTTGTAGAGGGCTTCCTACTATTAAGGAGGATTTGCTGAACCTGGTGAGAGCACCTGTGTTCTGCATCGTTCAGCCAGAGAGATACCATGCCATGAGATGAAGCGAAGACAGGTTCGGGTGGAGTAGGCGACCTTTGTCTTGCGTGACTAGGTCGCGATGGAGGGGAAGGGTGATTGGATCGGCTATGGACAGTTCCAGCAGAGATGTGAACCAATGCTGGCGAGGCCAGGCCGGGGCAATAAGTATGATCGTTGCCCTGTCCCTGCGGGTCTTGAGAAGAGCCTTGTGTATAAGTGGAAATGGAGGGAAGGCATATTTTAGGCTCCCTCCCCATGGGATCATGAAAGCATCCGCTAATGATCCCGGGCTGAGGTTCTGGAACGAGCAGAACTGAGGGCATTGGCTGTTGTCCCTGGTGGCGAATAGATCCACCCGGGGAAAACCCCACCTCCGGAAGATCGAATGCAGGACGTCTCCTCTCAGTGTCCATTCGTGCATTCGATAGGATCGGCTGAGGTGGTCTGCTAAGCCGTTCTGAATTCCCGGAAGATACGTCGCGATGAGGTGTATCGCATGGGCTATACAGAAGTTCCATAATTGGAGTGCCTCGTGACAGAGGGGAGAAGACCGGGACCTGCCCTGCTTGTTTATATAGAACATGGCGATAGTGTTGTCCGTCAGGACTGCCACGCTGTGACCTTTTAGGAAGGCGTGGAAGGTCTGGCAGGCGAGGCGAACCGCTCTTAGCTCCTTCAGATTGATGTGAAGCAGCTTGTCCTCTCTGGACCACAGCCCTTGGGTCCGCAGTTCCCCCAGGTGCGCACCCCAGCCCATGTCTGATGCATCTGTCACTAACGTCAGAGTGGGTTGTGGGGCAGCAAAGGGGATCCCTTCGCATACCTGTTGGCGATCGAGCCACCAGCGTAGCGAGCTGAGTACCTGGTCCGGGATCGAGACTACTTGATCCAATGGGTCTCTGTTGGGGCGATGCGTGTGGGCGAACCACAACTGTAAAGGCCGGAGTCTCAGCCGGGCATGTCTGACCACGTGTGTGCAAGCTGCCATATGCCCCAGAAGCTGCATGCAACACTTTGCCGTTGTCGTGGGAAATTTTTGGGCCGAGCTTACGGCCCCGTGAATTGACATGAACCGTGCCTCTGGTAAACTCGCTCGCGCGGTTACCGAGTCCAGGGTAGCACCTATGAAGTCCAGCCTCTGTGTGGGGACTAACGTGGATTTCGGCACGTTGACCCGGAGGCCGAGCTTGTCGAACGTCTGCAAGGCCAGCGTCACGTGAGATCGGACCTCGGCCTCCGACCTGCCCGCGAGTAGCCAATCGTCCAGGTACGGGAACACACGCATCCTTCTTTTTCGAAGGAAGGCTGCTACCACGGACATGCACTTCGTAAACACCCGTGGAGCTGACGCCAGGCCGAAGGGCAGGACAGTAAATTGGAAATGGCGCTGGTCGACGACGAAGCGCAGAAAACGCCTGTGGGCCGGATTGATTGCGATGTGAAAATAGGCATCTTTCATATCGAGGGCAGCATACCAATCCCCCGGATCCAGGGATGGGATAATAGTTCCAAGGGAGACCATACGGAAGCGCGCTTTGATCAGAAACCTGTTTAGATCGCGCAGGTCCAAGATAGGACGGAGGCCCCCTTTTGCCTTGGGGATCAGGAAGTATCTGGAATAGAATCCTTTTCCCCTTAGGTCCAGAGGGACCTCTTCTACTGCTCCTGCAACGAGAAGGGTCTGTATCTCCTGTATGAGGAGTTGCTCGTGAGAAGGGTCCCTGAAGAGGGACGGGGAAGGGGGATGGCAGGGAGGGGGCGAGGAAAACTGGAGGGTATAGCCCGCCTTCACTGTGCGCAGGACCCAGCGGTCCGATGTTATGCGCGACCAGGCCCGGTAGAATTGGGACAGACGGTCCTTGAAACCCAAAGGAGGATCCGGTATATGAAGTGGTACGCTGTCCTCGGGCGTAGCTTCAAAAGCCTGGTTTATTTCCCGGCTGTGGCTTGCCCTGGCCGTGATTCTGGCCCTGATTAGGCGTATTGTTACGTCTCCGCCTGTTATCCCTGCCTCGACGGCGGTAAGGCTCGTGTCGGGGCCGAGGGTGGTAATGCCTTTGCGGCGGCTGGGGTTTGAAGGGCTTACGCTGCGTTACCGGCGTGTGCATACCCAACGACTTAAGGGTCGCTCGTGAGTCCTTAAGGCTATGTAGCCTGGCGTCCGTCTGGTCGGAAAACAAGCCCGAACCTTCAAACGGGAGGTCCTGCAGCGTGGTCTGCACCTCCGGCGGGAGACCTGAAGCCTGCAACCACGCCGAACGCCTCATCACGACTCCCGACGCGATTGTTCTAGCCGCAGCGTCGGCTGAGTCCAGTGCGGCCTGTAAGGAGGTCTTGGCCACTGCCATTCCCTCGTCCACCAGGGCCGTGAACTCCGGATGCGCGTCAGGTGGGAGGGAGTCCTTGAACTTGGCGACTGATGCCCAAGAGTTAAAATTGTGCCTGTTTAGAATCGCCTGCTGATTGGCGATCCTCAGTTGCAGGCCCCCCGATGAATAGACTTTCCTCCCGAATAGGTCCAATCTCTTAGCTTCCTTGCCCTTGGGGGCAGGAGCTTGCTGGCCATGTCGCTCCCTTTCGTTAACCGCCGAGACCACCAGCGAACAGGGGGACGGATGTAGAAAGAGGAAGTCAAACCCTCTAGATGGGGCGAAGTATTTCCTCTCCACGCCCTTTGCAGTTGGCGCACTGGAGGCCGGTGTTTGCCACACCGTCTTATAGTTGGACTGTACTGTCCGTATAATCGGGAGAGCGACTCTGGAGGGGCCCTCTGGGCTCAGGATATCGACCATGGGGTCGTCCTGCTCTATGGTCTCCTCCGCTTGCAAGCCCAGATTGAGGGCTACCCGGCGAAGCAGGTCTTGGTGTGCCCGATGGTCAATCGGGGGAGGGCCGGACACCAGTGTGCCCACTACCGCCTCATCTGGCGAGGAGGAAGAGGTCGGGGCCTTCTGCCCATCCTCATTGTCCTGCAATCCGGCCTCAGCCAATTGCTCCTCTGCGGCCTGAGCCGCCGCGTGAGATTGGGACGGTACCGTACTCGGTGCCGAGTCCATTCCTTCCCGCTCCGGTGGTCTAGAGACCGTTGCCTCCCTATATGATGGCGGACGGTGCCGCGGGGAGCGGGATCGGTACCGGGATGGCCCGGATCTCGAGGCTCCCGATGGGGGCCCTTGTTGGTGGTAGGCCCAGGGTGTCCAGAATGGCCATTGGCTCGGCTGGCCCCATTGTGACTGACCATAGTCCCTGCTGGCTTGTGACCTACGGGCGTACCCGCCGTATCGGTCTGAGTCAGTCCCCGAGACCACGGACGGTGACCTGGAAGGCCACGGTGGGGCCGTGGGACGGTGCCGGTCCGGTCTTGGGGAGTAGCGCCTCCGCGACCAGGACCTGGAATGGCGCCTCGTCGACCTGGACCTGGAACGGTACCGGTGATCGCGGGACCGGGAACGGCTACGGCTGGTCGGCCTCGGGTAACGAGCCGCCGATACTTCGCGGCGCCAACTCGTGCTCGGTTGCTGAGTCGGTGCCGACCGTTTGTTGAAGCCCGACTGCTGCGGTGCTTCTTGCGCCGAGGGCAACCAGGAGTCCACCGAGGCGGAGCTCGACCGGGACCGGTCCCTGGAACAGTGCCGAGACGGCGACCGTGGTGGGCGCACCATCGCCGGCTTGCCTCTGCGCGGCAGCATAGGTGGGGCGCCTTCAGCGCGTGCTGGGGCCTCGACGGACAAGGCAATGAGGTCCTCAAACGTGTCCGGAGTGGAGGGCTGTTCCACAAGCTCCTCCAGCCCTGCATCGTCGCTCGACGCGCTCATCCCGGGGCTCGACGGGCCCTTCGGCGCCGGAGCCACTACCGGGGTCCGTGATGAGGCCATGTCGGCCTTAGGGGCACTCGAGGTCTTTACCGGTGCCGCCTTCTTGTGCGGGGAGCGACCTCGGGCCTTAGGTTGGCCCTTCACTTTCGCCGGCGAAGACGATCGGCGTCGTGCACTTCCCCGCTGGGTCGGTGCCGCGGTCTTCGGGTGACCCGCCGGCGCCGGTTCCCGCACCGAAGCCGGGGCGCTCCGCACGGAGGCAGACGGTGCCGTCGAAGTGGAGGGCTGTAACGCCGTCTCCATGAGCAGCTGCTTAAGGCGAAAGTCCCTCTCTTTTTTAGTTCTGGGCTTAAAGGCCTTGCAGATTTTGCAGCGCTCCTTCTGGTGAGCCTCCCCCAGGCAACGAAGACACGAAGCGTGGGGGTCGCTCAATGGCATAGACCTGCGGCACGTGGCACAGGCCTTAAAACCCTGGGCGTGTGGCATACCCCACCGCCCGGGGCCGGTGCCGGGGCTGAACAAACAACCCCAGCAGGAACTTTAAGTACTCTAATGAGCCGTTAACTACTGGTTAAACACTACCACAACTAACTGATAACTGCTAGATAACTCTAATGTGCTAAGGGACACTCTCAGACGAGAGACAGAGTTGTTCCAACGCCACCACGGACGGTAAGAAGGAACCGGAGGGGTCGGGTCGGCAGGGATATATATACCCTGGAGCGGGGCGCCGCTCTGGCGGGAAGGTGGGGGCCCCGCCGGCCCGACGGGAGCCGCTAAGGGAAAAAGTTTCCGACGTCCGTGCACGTGGCGCGCGCACACCTAATGTGTAATGGACGTGAACAATCACTCGAAGAAGAAATACTACCTTCTGTGACCGGTGACCCCCTCAGTGCCAACTGGCAAGGGGGTTTACAGGAATGCCCTTATCCTAGTATCCATTTTGGTTCACCAAAGAATGGCATGTGAGATCTTAAATGAAAGCCAGGATCACGCTTGTCATTGATATAATTGACCACATTTTGGACATCACCAGGTAGATACAGATGGTTGAGAAAGGCCGTTGGGGATCCAACCTGCAGTAAAAGAATAATCAAGCAATACAACAGATGCCTACACCTAAAGATGTTAAATCAGTTCAGAGACTATTAGGACTTGTAAACTATTTGGGAACATTTCTCCCAAGGCTCTCCGATCAACGCGAACGCTGAAGGTGATTACTGAACAAACATACCACATGGACACTGGTTACCTCAACATGATGCACCCATCTTACATATCAAAAAGCTGGTAACCAGCTATTCCATCCTGAAATATGATGTAAACGAAGGGGCAACAATATAATGTAATTGTCAATGAGATGGGACTTGGAGCATCGCTCCTACAAAAGGGACCGCTGGCAGCTTTCCCACTAAAATCACTATTACCAATGAGACAGATATGTCCAAACTGAACAGGAATGTCTTGCAATAGTGTTCTTGTGAAAAATTCCAAGAGTACATTCAAGGTGGAAGAAATCATAAACCACAGAAAACATTTTGTAAAAATCACTGCTAGCAGCCCCAAAATACTTTCAGCACATGCTTCTGAAACTGCAACATAACTTAAATGTACACTACAAGAAAAGGACTGAGATGTACATAACTGACTTCTTATTCAGAGCAGCCTTGAAGAATTAAAATATAGCAACTGAACAAAAATATGAGAGCCTCAACCTGGTAGAAATACAAACACAGGAAGACATAAAAAGCAGGAGCCAAGTCAATTATATTCCAGTTTCAAAGCAGAGGATGTCCATCACTTTGTCAGGCTGGCCAAACACCAGTGGAGAAGCCCCACTTGCCTTCCAAGAATATTGGAACTATTCAGATGAGCTGAGTATTCATGATAGCATCAATATATACAGGCAAGTTGAATCACAATACCTAGATCACTGAGAACAGAAATACTCTCAAGAATACATAAGAGCAATTATGGAATGGAAGCATGCCTCCAGAAAGCCAGAGATGCCATATACTGGCCAGGGATATCTGAGACCTGGTGAACAGTTGTGATACATGTTGGGAAATGCAGGCCAAGCAGCAAGAAGAGACAATGAAAATGCACAGCATCTCCAACAGATCGTGCAGCAAAGTAGAAATGGTTCTTTCTGCAGAAAACCACACAAAACTACCTCATTATTGTAGACCATTATTCATACTTCCAGGAACTAAATGAACTGTCAGATGCTACCACAGTGACCATCATAGACAAAGCAATGAAGCATTTCAGCCAAAAGAGCTGCCCTTGTATCTACAAAAGTGCCCCTTACTCTCACGCAAAGCCCTGGAACACAATTCTTTGGGCTTGGCAGCACTAGCTCCTCTTCCAAGCTCAGAGGTGCACTTCTCCTTAAGGTTTTTCCTCAACTAAAGCTCACGAACTTCATGTGTTTGCTGGAGAAAGGAGTGGCAAATGCTGCACTTTGCTGATCGTGCCCCACACCCACCCAGACAGTCATGGATCATTGCTCATAGAGAAGGATCAAGGGCAAGAGAGACAATTCTTGAATGTCAGGGCTCTGTGACTCCCACGTGGAGAAAAAACTAAGCTATACTATATAAAACTAACTATGCTAAATGTTAAAACTATTTACAGGCTGGTAAGAAAGAAGCTGGACCTAGAGGATTCCAACTCGGACCATGTGGCAGCAAGAAGGAACTGGCGAGGTGTCAGCCTGGACCGTCTCTTATGCCCCTGATCTGGAGCATGAGGAGGGCAACAGCACATGGGAGGGGCCAGTGGACGTTGCTTGCTAAGCATCTCCAGACTCAGGCACCTGCATATCCACATGGGAAACACACACAGGGACCAACACTCGAAGAAGATTTATTATTTGTATTGCAGTAGCCCCTGGGGGTCCCAAATCAAAATTGGGGCCCCACTGTGCTAGGCACTGTACAAACATACACCAGATATTCCCTGCCTCAAAGAGTTTACAATCTAAGATTTTTTCTCTCTAGTGAAATATGGTTTATCTTGCCACTTCAACCCACGCTCTGTGCAAACAAACATACCACAGAGTACATTCAGCTTATTAGCTTGCCTTTATAAGAACTCGCTGTACATCAGAGCTTCTGATTCTGTTGGAACCAATTGATTTCTTGAATGCTATAACCAAAAACAATCCCTAATGAACTCAGCAACAGTTGCAGGTCAAATTTACATACCTATTACTCTTTTTTGATGGTTTCTTCTTAATGGTTGTCCTAGAGCTACCGAATAGAAGAAAGGGAAGGCATAAAGTAGAGGGCAGTGGATCTGTGTAATACAGCAGTATGACAAACATGGAGCAAAATGACTTACTTGCAAGTGAATCACACACATCACCACACCAACTGGGAGAAAATCACTGTCAATCAAAAAAATCTGTCATGATTAGTATTCCCTGAGAAATATTTATAAAGTACTGAATGTAAAACAAATGTTTATTCCATTTCTGTTAATGTCATAAGAAAAGTTATTACTGTGACAGCCCTGATCTGGCTTGTTGAAATTCACCCAGAGGCATGAGGCACAGATTAACATGGATTAGTTACTGCAAAAAACAACAAAAATACCACCTCCCCCCAAAATCCAATCCTACTTAAAATTTACCGGGCCTTGAAGTGGCACATATTCCAGAGATGAAAAGTAATTGCAATGATCACTTAACTCTTACATGTCCAGTGTTCTTTTATGAAAACTGGTACTATACATATTATTTGAGCTTGAGCGTGGGGTGTTTTTTAGGGTCATATTATGAAGGGTTATAGCGAAAATCCAAACAAACCATTTTTTGCTCTTTTCTCTAAAGCAGTGACTTTCATTTGGAAATAATACTTCCCCCCCCCCGCTTTTTTTTTTAAATACAAGCCAAATATAACTAATGGATAGGCTAAGAAAAGATGTTTTAAACCAGTCTCCTGTATCCAATTACAAGTAGCTACAGTTCAAACACCCACAAAAGAACAAACACTTGTGACATTATATAGATTACAGCATCTGGCTTTTGTTAAAAGGGACACTCTCAGGTACTTTTCATTATATGCAATAGTTTCAGGTGTCTAAGTAGGTAAAACATCTTTCCATACTTCTCCCCATCCCAAATTTTGTAAATATGGATTCATTGCCCCTGAGTCTTATTGAGTCCTAAGCCAACACGACCCTCCTTATTTACCTTGCTTGTCTGTGTATTAACAATCCTTGCTGTTCTAATGCCGCTGCTGGCCATTTTGGATTAGTAATGGACATATTAATTTATTGGCAACAACACAGTGGGTTTAAAAAAATCTTCACTTCAATTTTGTGCCTGTTCCTTGATAGTATTCCTTTAATATTCATGTACAGTGAAGTAAATTATTTTCAAAATTGAATTTGCTCAAATACGATGAACCTGTAAAATGTGTAAGAATCAATATGGACTGCATTCATGTTATATTTATTTATTTTTCAGCTTCATACAAATCAGATGTAGAAGCATAAACATAGTACATTTCTACCATTTTCAACAAAAATATAACCAATATGTACAATTATTGTATTAAAAATACAAAAGGGATACAGACTCCACCAATGTCTTTCTAAAAGACATACAGGTACAAGTAGTATCAAAAGTATGAGGAAATCACCAGTTAATTGTACATTCTGCACTTGACATCACAGAGTGAACTGAGATTAGCAGTCCTATGGTCTACAATTACTTAATGCTTATATAATATTTGTGCAACTTGTGATAGAGCTAGGTTTCTGACTTTCTATATGCACATGAGGTCCATAGCCTATATAATAAAACTGGCAAATAATGCATATTACATGTAAAATTACAAATTCATAATTGACAATGTGATATATAAGCAAATAGACAAAAGCCATGATTACAGGAGAGAGAATAATTAAATAAAGCACTGACATTGTTTGATACAGTGAAAAAACACTGCAATTTGATCTTTAAAGTTGAAGCTATTTACGTTTATCTACTGATCAATATGATCAGCTGAGTTCAATGGAAAAAAATCCAAGACCAGCAGTTCCTCACATTTGAGTACTACTCGGATTGGCAGCCTTCACTTTTCCGGAGTCTGTGCAAAAACAACACAAAAATAGAGGGGAAGGATCATTTCAGTCATTATAGGGTTAATAGCAGCTGTGAGCAGGTGGTTGCTACACATTGGCCTTTTCTACACATGCAGTGTTCCAGAAAGCCATTAACAGTTGTGACTATTTCTGCATTGCAAAGGCTCGCATGTCTAAATGTGTTTTTTCATAATTTAAAGGCTTGTTTATTCCCTAATGCCAAGTCAACAGAGAGAGATTATTCGATCAGAAATAACAGCTGACATTAGCTGTGACATCCCAAATTGCCTTCACTGCAATGTTATCCAGTTAATTTTTCTCTTAAAATAACTAACCTTCTAACAAAAATATAATTTAAAGGTGGGGTCTACCATCTGTCTCATTTGAATAGGACTTTTTTTTTTTTTTTTTTTTTTTTTTTAAACTATGCCATCCTGTATTCCACAAGGCACAGGTATACAAATTGTATGGTACAAACTATACAAGTTGTCCTGTTTTCCTCCATTAGATAGTTGCAAGCACTTAGTTCTGCATTGATGCTAGACCCATTTCAAAATACTATCCTATGATTTACAAACTTTTTAAGACTCCAGGGTGGGGCACTTTAAGAGTGGAGCTAGGTGGTCAATGAAAGGCTGTATCCTAAAACTCTTCCTGCCTTCCATTCTGCCCTGCTCAGCCATATCAGTTTTGTTTTTAGGAGCCCAGGCTGGCAACCCTACTAAAAAGTATGAAATAATACTGTAATTATTATGCAGGTGTAACATTTGCTTTCTGAACACAACAACATACAGCACTGTAACAAATGCATTGTAAACAAGCAAACAAGCATTGTATACTTGAAGGATTTCAATGTGTTTTTCTCTTTGTACGTTAAAGGCTCAATGTCGTTTGACAACTAGCGTATCTCATTATCCCAATGAGATGAAGTGTTAGGATTGTGATTAAAATCTAAAAGGAAGATTTCAAAACCCTTCCAGGCATTGGGAAATGCAGCCAGAGTTAATCATCTTGATGTGATGATCTTGAAATTTGGAATGATACTGTGTGATGTGGCAGACAGCGACAGTGGTAGCTGGGAGATTGCTGCACTGTGCATTTCAAGCAACACAGTTTGAAAAGTGCCAGGGCGATTTCTTCACAGTATTTCACATGCAAGGAGAAAGGGGGGAGGAACGGGGGAGAAGAAGCCCCATGCTGCTTTAAGGCAGGGAAGGCGGCAAATAGGTCTACCATCCTTTAATTATAGTTCCAAGGCTCCTATACTAGGGACGTCTTCTTGTGCTCTCCTTTAAGGTGGCTCACTCTGGATCCAGAAAAGCCCCAATTCTTAGACGGCAGAGACTTGTTCATCTTCTGCAAACAATAGGATGGGGGGAAAATAAATTTTAATCAGTTTAAAACTAGATTGTTATTGAATGAAATAAATTTGCTGTGTTCACACATATTCCATTCCTCTGTAAAAATTAAGCATATATTTATTTGCTACAGGTAATTATTTTTCCCTCCCTTTCCCCTTAAGGTAAAATAGTCTCAAAATCATAAATTCAGAGCATGCTTTGTTATTTTAAATGAAGCAAGCCAGTTTTAACTATAGAATCATCAAGAGTGTATTTCTTTAGAAGTGTATTTCCAAAGAAAATAAGACATAGAAGCACCGTAACTGGGTGGGCTTGGCTTTCCCTCTTCCTGGAGAACACAACGTTCAACCAGAGACTACTAAATCTCTAATAGCTTAGTGAGGTATCTTGTGGTTGGGCCCTAGTTGTAGTTGTCCACAAACCACTTCATTTTCAAATGCTTTTATTTAAATTAAAACTTCTGAGGCTGAAATGGCTTATAACAAGTGTTCACTGGTGGAAATGTCAAAACGTCTGTGGGCAAATTCATAAATCTCTCAGTCACATGAAAATTTGTAAAAAAATTAATGAAGCTTGAAATATTTCCTTGGTATCCTCAGCTGCACAGGTCAACTGAATAAAGACTGCACAAAACTTCTAACAACATTTTTGAAATAAATTGGACTCTCTGGCATAAAACAGTAAAGTTAGAAACAAAAAGGTAAAAAAAAAAAAAAAACCTAAAAAACAAATTTATAGGTGGAAAAACAATTACATTTAGAGCCAGAATTTCCAATGCGTGTGAAAGTGCTCATGGACTGTTTAAATCTAGCCCTTAATTAATGTTTTGAAAACATTAGAAATTTACCATCCTCCTCTGTGGAAAACCCTTGAGTCTGATAGTGAGATAGACGTGGGTCTGACTCGTTTGGTTTGTGCCACTGAGGTTTGTTCACAGGCCTGCTAGCTGAGTGACCTTGTGATTGCTGCTGCAAAGTTGAAGTCCCATGGGTCTCACATGTCCGTGCTACCATCCTAGACCTCTGAAGTGCTACGTTGTAATCCGGAGGTTTTCTAGTTGGCTGGGAAACTCCTTCAGCAAAGTCTGCAATAGGTATTCCTACATAACCAGGGGGAGTTGGAGGTGGTTCTCGATATCGACCTTCTTTTCGTGCTGCAGAAAAATAATACACTACCATAAGAGACAGTAACTTGTGAAAATATGTTCAAAACACAATTTCAGCAATGAGAAAGAAAGAAATATATCAACCAAATCGAGATCTGATCCAAATACAAAAAGGTTAAGATTTAAATATTAAGTATCAACATTATATCACCTTAAAAAACAGAAATCATGTAAGAACACTTTTGGTAAAAGACAGTATATTCAGTATGACTGTTTCCACCATGCAGGCAATGGTTATACTTGGCTAAGCCTCTAACTTTTAGTACAGGACAAAATATCTTACTGTCCATTAAACTGTACATGCAGTAGAATTACGCAAATTAAGCGATGTCTCCACTAAAACCCTGAATCTGCAAGTCAATACAATTACCCACTGAAGTCAAGGGGACTGCTCATGAAATAAAGCACATAGGTCTCTGCAGGTCAGGACCTGATATCCTATACTCTGAAGCTTTAAAATACTGCCAGTCAAGAAAAAAAGGTAGCACTCACAAATTCAAACAACTCAAGTCCCATCATCTCATTTAAAAAATATGTAGACTCCCCAGATGAAAGAGCAATGGCAGATATTCAGTTGTGAACCAAAGTGCTTGAGTTTGGAAAAATTCCCTCTGCTTATTCAGTTTTATGCTAGCTTCTTATTAACGTCTTTCAGGCTGCAGAAGTTGCTATATTGCCCCACAGGTGTTAGAAATGCAAATCAAATACTGCGACAAGTAGTTTAAAAACTGGGAAATTAAGAAATTGAAAAAAAATTCAGTGGTTAAAAAACCTATAGACATGAAAACTCTAGTCAGGGAGTTCGGAGAGTCTTAAAATCTCTTTAGAGTAAGTTTTCGTTAGGTGCATATTAATTACGATCTCAAGAAAATCCTTTCTAATCAGTCATGACATGGGACAAGAAAAATCAACAATAGGAAAAATCTACATTTCCCATTTAGGGTCTTCCACTGATTTTGTGTCATTTACTGAATTAATTCTATCCTTCAAATTCCTCCCCAAAACACACTTCTACCATTAAACTTTTAAAAAATGATGACTAATTATTGTTTGCAGTGTTGTATCAGTGTTGGTCCCAGGATACTATTGGTCAATTTCCTAATGTCTGTAGATAGTTCAACTCCTTCAGGAAAGGACAGGATCATATGTTTGTACAGGAGTGGTCAAATTGTCAACACAGAGGATAAACAAAATGCACATATACTGAAAAAGAACTTTTAGTCCTCTGGCAGAGAAGACCAGCAGCAGAGTATGAACTACTACAGTATGGTGTTTTTGAGTCTACGTTTAGAAAGACTTCACAAGGGCACCAAGGTGGTCACTTTGACTCTTAATTATGATCTTTTAAATTACGGTGTTGACACTAAACATAGAAATATTAACAAACATGTAGCCAATGCATTCATCTAGTGTGACAGAACAGATCTGTTAAACCTTCATAAAAACTGTTACTTTCTTTCTTGTAGTTGAGAGGGTGCTGAATCTCATGGAAAAAGCTCCCTCAGAATTATATATGTGAAATTCACCATGTTAAATAAGGAATCTATTAACGTAACTTGTGCTGATGGGACCTAACGATATTATAAATAGGAAGAAAAATGGTCCTACCATAGGCACTAATCTCTAACATAAGGCCGACTGTATTGAACAACTGTGTTTGAACAGTGGCTCTTTTCCAAATGCAATCTAGGTAGAGGGAGTGTGCAAGAAATTTTAAAGAGGTTTTAAGGGTTTCTGAAACAGATTGGTATCCGAAAATCTCAAATATAACTTTCTCTCCACCAACATTAAACATTCACTACTCCCTCCTCTGGCTTCTGTTACCAATTTTCTGTGCTTATTCCTACCTACAATTTCGTGTGTTTGTCTCTTCCCTTCCCTTCCCCTCTTCTTTTTTTTCACTCTTGAAAATATAAATCATTTTGTTTTCTCTTAACCTCTTCCCTCGCTTGCCTGTTAGTGCCCAAAATCAACTCTGATGTGCTGCCACTAAACTAGCAGGTTGTTCCCACTTCACTCTACCCCCATTTGTATCCTTGTTATCTTTCACTTTGACCCCACTCACTTCTTCCACCCCAGGATTATATCAGTGCTCCGGTTCCCAATCACAGCGCTTCATCAGTTGCATAGGACCAATATAGAGTTAAACTGATATGACCATAGGAAGATTAATTATGCTGCTTCTGTGGGGAAGAGCTGTGCAAGGATAATAATAATGCAGAAGCAAGTCTCCACTGAATCTGAATTGGATGGAAATGAAATGACTGGAACTTTCAGGCTTCTCTTATATTTCTGAAATCTTTATAAACTAGATTTTTTTTTAGAAACAGGCCTCCTAGTGGCATGGTGGGGATGTTTGCTGCTTTGCTCAAGAGCAGAGCTTGGAAGCACATTTGTCAAGCCTGTCATTCCACATGCTAATGGAAACTACATGATGTGAATAGTATTAGAGATAGGCCTCAACCAAAGCATCTGTTCTCCTTCATCCTTTGAGGAAATTCAGATCTGCAGATGAAACTTTGGGGGCTGGGCCCATTGCTAAGTAATATACTTAGTTTCTGAATGGAAAGGATGTTTACCATTATGCCCTAACTACATTGTCATGCTGGCAGACCAGATAGTTCTCACGCAGTTCCTTCAGGATGAGGGTAGACTGAAATGGGGGAGAGGTTTGAGGGAATAAAATGGTTACAGAAACCAGTGGCCTCAGATTGTCCAAATCCATCTTGCATAGGTAAAGGGGGAAATATCTGGACAAAAATTCAACACAGCAAAAAATATTTTAAAAGTAACCTCACTTCCTTTAGCAAAAGGTCTGTCCTAGTGTTTCAGGTCCTTGATTTTCTAGGCACCAAGGCAGACATCTTCAAACGAGGGTATCTGAAGTTAGACATCTAAATCTGTATTTAGGCACTAAGAGTGACCCAATTTTCAGAGGTGATGAACATCCACAACTACCACTGAAGTCACAGGAACTTGTAGAGTAGAACACTGAGAGTCAGGTCATATTTAATGAGATCCCTGCATACAGACTTCGGTGCCTTACTTCAGTCACCCAAGCTTGAAAATTGTAACCTAAATACATTAGAATCTCAAAATACCAACCACCAACAGTTGAGTTGAATTCTTGATTTTATGGCACCTGGGAAGGAAGTACAAGAGGCCACATAACTCAGGAATGAGTATCTACATTACAAAGTGATGCTTTTCTCAGCAGCAAACACACAATTGAAGGGCAAAATTTGAGAGAAACTACAAATTGACTGCGCTTTTTGCTTTAAAAACAAATCAGATTAAAGCAAAATACTTATATAGTAAATTCACATCTATATGTAAATGAACAGGATACTTTGTGGTAAACAAAATATAACTTACCAATAAGCCCCTTTGCACTACTTGATGATATAGTTATATGAGAGGACATGGGAGCTGGCTTTGACTCCTCTGCTGTTACAGATGTTATGCTACTGGTTTCAGCTTCAATTGAAACATCCTTCCCACCCCGCCGCTTTATGGTACCTGTATCACCTTCTGAGTCCTCTCCCCAGTAGCCTGTTGAGGATGCCCAGCTTGCTCTGGACTGTGCTTGATCAAGGCCCTCCCTACCTTGACTCTGCCTGCCATATTTTGTGCCATGATCGGGGAACATCATCTGGTCCATATGACTGCCTGAGGCCCATAATCCTGCCCCATCGCCTGAACTATCGAAATGAACATGTCCAAAAGGAAGAGTCTCCCAGCTTCTCTGGTGTTGTATTGTCTGTATGTTGTCATGAGAACCACTTGAGCAAGAAGTCCAGCTGCCACGACCACTGTCTGCAGCATCAAGTGAAGCGCGATCCCCCTGATCCTGTGATAGCTCTTCTGTACTGGGAGAAGAAAGTACAGTTGCTCCAGCATACAGGCCTCTGTTCTCTGACAGTGGTGCATATGAACTAGATGTAAAAAATACAAAGAAAGGAAGAGAAATTTTACAATGGTATCATAAGTGATAATCAGCAAATCAGAACTGTAAAGCATTCATTGCTTTACAGACCAAGAGAATTTGATAGCTAATGAAAAACACAGTTGATACAAGTATCATCTATAGCATAGCTTTCCAATATCCAAAGTTTAATGTAATTGGTACTAACTAATGACTTGGTCAATTTTGAGTACAGGGCATTCTTTTTGTAAGGCTATCCTTGACAACAAAGCACTTCAGCAGTTACTAAAAAGGTACTGATGAAAATGTGACATACTTTGGGATTCAGTTGAAAGGTTCCCCCCATCTGTAAAATAAGGATAATACTGTACTTTAAACACTTCTTGTCACAACACTAGCCTGCCACAGGAGTGAGGATCACCTGTAGCATTTATAAATGCTCTAAAGGTGAAGAGCAGGTGCACGTAGTTACTGGCACTGCTGTAGACATTAGAACAATGTGGGATATTTTCTCATCTGAATGTAAAGTATTAAAAAAACAGAGGCAATATAGAAGTGGTGACCTGGAAGGAAAGAGTGGAATTCTCTCACAGAAGGGAGGAAATTTCTACAACAGCTGCAGAAGAGAGTTTTTAAAAAAATGTAAATATATACAATTCCTACCCTAAGCTGTATTGATCTGGTTCAATCATGGCTCTTCTATCAATTCTACCCACACCAAGATTAGTCTCCACAATGCTGACAGAATGCCTCTGTCTCCTCTCATCATGCAGTGACACTGGCATGGAGTCAAATGAAGAATTGCTGACAATACTAGATCTGGAAGAAATTTCGCTGTGACCAGAATCTGAAAAGTTATCCACGGTGCCACTAGGAGCCAAAGTATAACCTGCATAAGGATCAGAATAACATTAAATAGACATTCTAAATTTACAATCAAAAGATTTCTTAAAGAAAAGTTCAAGCATTAGCATAGATATTCAATATCAATACTATTGGAGCAAATATAATCATCAAGAAGAGCAGTACTGTATGCAACAAAAATATGCAACAAGACCATCATTCAAATGTGGCTGTTTTATTTCTGAATGTAGGTTTAAAGGTAAGTGGCAACATGAAATATTTGTAATTAGAAAAGTCTGATCTCTTCTTTACAAAACTATTGCCAAATTTATCACTTCCTGGTGTTTTTGGCTCTCTAGAATTATATTAAAACATTTCCCTTTGTAGGACATAACACCCAGTCTTGCAGTATTGTTTATGTCTATGTATTGTGACAAAGTTCCTCCTCTATCTTGGTGGGTCCTGCGCTTACTGGCGGATTTTCTTGCCTCAGAGATTCACCATGTGGGTTGGGGAACAGCCCAGAGACCTTCCCCTCTGGAAGAACCCACAGTCCAGGTCAATTGGGAGGTTTGGGGGGAACCCGGGCCCGCCCTCTACTCCGGGTTCCCGCCCAGGGCCCTGTGGACTGCAGCTGTCTATAGTGCCTCCTGTAACAGCTGCATGACAGCTATAATTCCCTGGGCTATTTCCCCATGGCCTCCTCCAAACACCTTTCTTATTCTCACCACGGGACCTTCCTCCTGGTGTCTGATAACGCTTGTGCTCCTCAGTCCTCCAGCAGCACACCCTCTCACTCTCAGCTCCTTACGCCTCTTGCTCCCAGCTCCTCACACTCACACCACAAACTGAAGTGAGCTCCTTTTTAAAACCCAGGTGCCCTGATTTGCCTGCCTTAATTGATTCTAGAAGCTTCTTAATTGGCTCCAGGTGTCCTAATTAGCCTGCCTGCCTGAACTAGTTCTAGCAGGTTCCTGATTACTCTAGTATAGTCCCTGCTCTGGTCACTCAGGGAACAGAAAACTACTCATCCAGTGACCAGTATATTTGCCCACTACCAGACTCCTGTACCCCACTGGTCTGGGTCTGTCACAGTATGTTAACACAGACTATGGGGGGCTTGGAAAATAAGAATTTCCATGATGGATGAAGCCAGTGGACTATGTAGTCCAGGATCCTGTTTTCAACAGTGAGCCACGCAGGCAAAGGTGCAAAATACCTTTCAGTGTTACCCTCTGTCCCTAGAGAAAGTTTCCTTCTAACCCCCAATAGTTAACGTTTGCCTTTAGTCCTGAAGTATGAGGAATTATATTCCTTCCAAACCTTTAAGTATTTGCTAGAACAACTCTAGACATACATGTTATCTATATAAATATCTTATCTTTTTTCAATTCTACTATGCTTTTGGCCTCAGTTATACCTGTAACACATTCCACAAGCTAGTTGTGAAAAATTATTTCCTTTTACCAGTTTTCAATTTACCAGCTTTCAAGTTCATATTATGAAACAAGGTGAACAGAAGATCCTGATCTACCCTCTCTTATAAACGTTATTTTTTATCCTGTCCCTTCTTATTCATCTCCTTTGTCAGGTAACCAATCCTAATCTTTTCAATCTCTCTTCATATGAGAGTTTTTCCATTCTCTTAATCATTCCCCTCACCTTACCAAGGGTTCTCAAACTGGGGGTTGGGACCCCTCAGGGGGTCGTGACGTTATTACATGGGGGGATCGCAAGCTGTTAACCTCCACCCCAAACCCCTGCTTTGCCGCCAGCATTTATAAGGGTGTTAAATATAAATTAAAAACACTTTTTTATATAAAAGGGGGTTGCACTCAGAGGCTTGCTATGTGAAAGGGGTCACCAGTAATTTGTTTGAGAGCCACTGCTCTAAACCCCCTTCCATAATTCTTCCAAAACCTTTTTGGAGGTGGAGTGACCAGAACTAAACATACTATTTTAAATGAGGATTTTACATTGAGTTAGATAATGTCATTAAAGTATTTTCCTTTTTCGCCATCCCATCTCTTGGTCCCATTCTAACATTTGGTTTACTTTCTTCACCACTGCCTGTATTTCTTTTGGACAAAAGAAGTCAAAACAAAGCAAGTGTTTGGGAAACACTTAAAAATGTTATTGGGGATTTCTGTTGTTTGACGACAGAAGGTAAACAATTGTTGAACGTCTAATTCTGCAGTTCCAATTCCAATGTATATGTGTACAGTATAGAGAAGGCAAATTAAGAACTTCCGTTCTCTGTCTCATATCGCAATGAAATTAAGCATTTGACAATGTTTGGAAAAATTAAACAGTGGCAAATTCAAAACTGATAATAGGAAATACTCAGTGTGGAACTCACGTGTGGAACTCATTCCCACAGGAAGTAACTGAGGCCAAGAAAGTAGCAAGAATTAAAAAGGGATGTGACATTTCTTGTATAACAGAATATCCAGTTACAATAATTAATGATAACAGAAATTTTGGATGGGATATTAAGTCTTCGGGGTTTAAACCAATCTCTAACAGAGATCAGGATGAAACCTATGTGGGGGAGCAGATTATTTCATATGTACCTATTGCTGATTTCTTAAAGGTTCCTCTGATGCTTCTGGTACTGGCCACTGACAGTATATTGGATCACATGGACCTTAGGCCTGATAGTATGGCAATTCCTACATTCCTATGTACCATTCATCTGACCTTCACTGACTATCTAATCCAAACAGGTTTCCAATGTATGTTCCATTTATGTGAGGGGCTACAAGAGTAATTCCCTCCAACACAAAGTCATTTACTTTAGCATGCTCCCTCATTTTGTCTCCATTTTGAACAAACAGAGTCAAGAATACTTCGGCACTGGGGCCGTTTGCATGATAGCATAGAACACAGCAGACAATTCACACTTTGCATGTAGATGATTGATCACCTTGCAAATATGGGCCTTGATTATAGCACTGCATGTGAGATTTGTCAGCTAAACCTGAGCTGGCCATCTAATCCTTTGTTTTCAGGCAATTAACATTTTCTAGGCTATGGCTACACTAGACATCTTTCAGCGGTGCAGTTGCACCGATGCAAGCTCTCGTGTACAGATGATCTAAAGCTGACGGCAGAGAGCTCTCCCGTTGACTTAATTAATCCACCCCCAACAAGCAGCTGTAGTTATGTTGGCGGGAGAAGCTCTCCCACCGACATAGTGCTGTCCACACCAGCACTTAGGTCAATGTAACTTATGTTGCTCAAAAGGGTGGCTTTCTCACATCCCTGAGTGACATAAGTTATACCGACATAAGTGGTAGTGTACACATAGTCTTAGAAAGTTTATCCTAAATGCAGTTCTTTAGGAAGGTAAATTATTAAAATGTAATTTTGTGATGAATGTCTATCAGCTATTATTTTTATTACAAAATATTTGTATTACTGTAATGACCAGGATCCCTAGTCATTGTGCAAGGTGCTGTACAAAAAGAATTAAAAAGATATGTTGTTGAATGGCATCTAACCTACTTTTGTATGTAAGCATGCAATTTTAATGTTTAGTTTGAAAATCACCATTAAACTTCAAAGAGATTTCAGTGGAGCTACACAATTCATACTCGCTGAGGATCTGTCCCTAACACTGCCAAATCTGATTAAAGTTAAGAGAGAAAACACGTTAGTTCATGGTGCCACTAAATCTTGGAAATGCTTTGAAATTTAGAACCATTTTCACGGATTGCTTTACCAAATACACAGTACTACACTTCCTCTCCATTTATCTGATCCCGATTCCTTTTTCAATAAATGCACTGGCCTTGATAGAATGTGATCAAATTCATATAAATTTACACCTTACTAAAGTCCATGAGATAAAATTATGCTGAGATCTTACAAAGACTTGAGCTGATTATCAAAAGATTTTCTGCCTAAGATCCTCCTCTATCTCACCCTTAGACAAGCTCACTTCAGCAGTGCTTTTGGATATGTATTTGTACTTCTGAAGGACACACCCCTCATCCCTTTTAAAAACATTAGCCAATTGTGCGTGTGATCTTTTTCCTTTCGGTTTTGTAAACCCCACCTATCCTATAGGCCCGTGGTGCATTGTTATTCTTGTTACTGTTCTCACTTTCGATGAGAAGAGGAGGAACTGGTTAGAGCCGACTGTCTGGAGCCATAATATCTCAGCTAATTGCCACTGCCACCTAACAACAGGATGAGAAAAGAGTTTAGATATCCATTTGACAGACACAGGAGAGAGTGATACCCAGATGAAATGCACACAAGTTTCAATTTCTCAGCATCACAGTGCAATTTGGTGGGAGTCATTTCTACAGTGAAATCTAGAACTGTCCAAGCTCTATCACAAGTCTGAGCTCTTACTGTGTGGGGCTCAACTCTGACATAGATTTTTTAATACAACTTTCTCTCATGCAGCCATTAAAATTGATTTCTATGTTATTCTGAAAAGGATAGGAGGAGAAAATGACCTCGAGGTTAACTGCTATAGGAATATGCTATTCCATTTCTATAGTGACACTCTCTTTTTTTTTTTTTTTTAAATACAAGAAAGGCAAGTGCTTGCACTTGATCTTTTTTCTCTTAATTAACAGCCAGAGCCAGTACAATGAAAAAGGAAACAGGACAGAAATTCATCAGGAGTCTTAAATCATCTTGTTTAAACTCATTTGCAGTTTTGGCCAGTCACACTGGACAGTAATCTCTACCAGTATATTTTAAGATAATTTTAAATAATTTCATAGAAACTAACTCAGCCAAGAACGCCTCATTGTGCAAAGCCATGTGTCAAACTTCCACCTTGATTCTTGGGATGACTAAGGTATTTGCATAAAGGAAATGTAATGCTTTAGTGATCTGAGCCTTTAACACTCTACAGAAAATCCTGCTGTCTTGCATGGGTCCTTCTCCATCCAGCACAATTGCACAGCAGGCAGGCATGATTTTAACCTAGTAATTCCTTTAGAAATCAGCAGAGGGCTTGGTTATTATACCCAGTGATGCTCCAAAGTGCCACTATGAGCTCTGAACTTCTGCCCATGTATGCTGCCTTTGGTAGAGGGCAACTGAAGGAGACATGTTTTTTCTCTGAAGTAGCAGTAAGGAGAGTTGCTTAGTGTGATGGCTCCAGGATACTCTAAACCCATCTTCCTGCGTTTTGCTAACAGGATGGTTCCTGAGGCATCCACTTGGGCACCACTACTCCAGTCCCCTGCCAATCCTCATATGGCAGCATAAGTAGGAAAAGATGTCACCCTTAGGGCTTATCTAGACACACAGGTAGCGTGCAGCAAACTGTGGTGTAAATCTACAGTGCGCTAGTCTGCTGTGCACTAAATGTCCATGTGGACCATGCTACCACACACTGAAAGGGCATTTTGATTTATTCTGCTTTGAGACGCAAGTAGATCAGTTTTCAGAGTAACAGCTGTGTTAGTCTGTATCCGCAAAAAGAAGAACAGGAGTACTTGTGGCACCTTAGAGACTAACAAATTTATTAGATCATAAGCTTTCGTGGACTACAGCCCACACTAGTGAACTTTTAGTTTGGTAGCAGCGTCCACATGAACAGTTAGTGTGCTGTAGATTTACATCCCAGCTTGCTGTGCACTAATTGTTCATCTAGACAAGCCATTAGTCTCCAAGATCCCCTCACAGTTATTTCTAAAGCCTGCAGGTTTCAGGAAAAGGACGGGAAAGTGTTGCATATCTTATACCTTTCCTTGGAGAGGTCTGTGGTGATGTGGGAGGAGAAGACAACTGTGAAGATGCATTTGATATTGTGTCTTCAGCTTGTTTCTTGTGACGGTCCAAACTTCCTTCTTCAGACAATGAAAGAATTTTCTTTAAAGCTTGTGGGGAGTTAATGCCTTTAAGAAAGAAAGAAAGAAAGAAAGAAAGAAAGAAAGAAAGAAAGAAAGAAAGAAAGAAAGAATTAAGCTGGAAATATATACACTTGTTAATTTTACAATGCATTATAGGGACACTGTAAAGATAAAATATTTATCTTCCTTGAGTTACTAATACCACTTTCAGTGAACACTTTTACCAAAGCAATCACTCTACATTTGACCTATCAGTTCTCATCCTCACAGAAAACCAGCACAGCACTTTCAAAAGACGAGCCTGGGAGCTTAAATTCATAACTTCACTAGACACTAAAAATCATGGACTGAATAAAGACACTGGATTTCTGGCTTATTACAACTATCTACAACCCACTAACAACCCTTCCAACTGCTCCCCTCCCAGCCCCTCCCTGCTTTCCTTTCCTCCCTATCACTTGAAGGGTGCTAACAGGCCACTTCACCTTGAATGTTCCCTTGAAACATGTGTTAACTACTTATGCTAAATGATCTGTTCCACCTTGTATTCAGCTATTACACTAGCACTTTTATCAGTAAAACTTATGTCACTCAGGGATGTGCAAAAACACACTCCTGTCCAACGTAAGTTACAATGACATAAGCATCGGTGTGAACAGCGCTATGTTGGTGGAAGACGATTTCCCGATGATGTAGCTACCGCCGCTTGTTGAGAGTGGTTTAGTTATGCTGATGCGAGAGCTCTCTCCCATGGGCATAGAGTGGATACATAGATCTTGCAACAGTACAGCTGTGCCGCTGTAAGGTCTCTAGTGTAGACATAGCCTAAGTTTCCCAGACCTGAAAAAGAGCTCTGTGTAGCTCAAAAGCTTGTTTCTCTCACCAACAGAAGTTGGTCCAATAAAATTTTTTTTACCTTATCCACCTCATCTCTCTAATACCACTTTTAATAATCTAAAATAAAAAAAATAATGTACTCCTCTCTATTTACAATATGCTGTTTATTTCTGTATTTTTCTCAGCTTTGACAATGAAATTGGACTACTCTGTTTCAGATTCCAATTCATATCTACTAGCAAAATATTGCTGTGTCTGAGTTTCCACCTGTTCATCGAAAAGATCTCCTGTAACTCGTGTTCCAGAATATTTTTTCTGCAGATCTATCACTTGGGAGATGCGTGTGATGAGTACTGGGAGATCAAAACTAGCAAATGGTGGAGCTGTACACAATTCCTCAGAGATTCCAATGTTTACTGAAAGATTACATAAAAAGGCCTCATCTACTCTTCGGTATTCAAAATGGCTTAGAATATCACCAAAGAAAGTGATGCGGAAGGTTGGGCAAGTGAATATCTGGTGGGGCAATATATTCCTAGAGTTGGCTTTCTTCCTTTCTCCTTTGAGAACTGTCTCTGCACAAACCCTATACTTTGGGAGATTAGCAGTAACAACTCCTAGAGAAGACCTAGAGAGCAAAGACTGAAGAACTGCTCTCTTGAAACAGGCATCAAGTTTGCTGATTAAAAGTGCAGACAGATCTACATGTGACATCTCTGCAAATTTCAGGGGTGGAGTTATTTTTTTCAAGCATGCTACAGAATTTGCATTTGATCTAGAGGACTGCAGTGTTGCAATCAATAATCCAGAATTATTTGATTAACACAGTTTATTTGATCCTCTAGACAGCAGAATCTACAGGATTTGATCCTCTAGACAGCAGAATACTACATTATTTCTTGTTCATTTGGTGTTCATTTTTTTAAATCCCTCTTTTGTAGCCTAAACAATAGGTGTGAGAGATCCTAATAGCAGGTGGAGACAGAATAAGAGCAACGTTTCTGGAAAATCACTCCCTGTATAAAGGGGATAGCTAGCGTATCCTGCTTAGAAACAAATTTGAAAATATGTTTTTAATTCAAATTAGATATGAAAAATTTCAGACTACTTCATAACACTGCAACAGGATGAGCTACTTTAGCTGCCAGAGAGAGACTTGGAGAAATCAAATTATTTATAAGATATTACCAGTCTCCTGTTTCAATCTGTGGCATCCCAAACAGTGGAACTTTAGCACTGCAATAGAAAAAGATTTGGGGGAATGTGGTGGTGAAGGGCAAGTGTCAAATGAAAAAGTTAAAAGCTACAGCCCACATTTTCAAAAGTGATTAATGACTGGGGGTACTCAACTTGACATACCTTGGACAGGCCTGATTTCTGGAGGGCAGATGCTCAAACACTTTTGAAAATCAGGCCCCTTTATGGTCTCTCAGATTGATCACTCAAAAATGGAGACAAGCAAAATCATTAGTGACTTGAAAATTTAAGCCCGAGAGTCTAGTGCACCAGCCAGGAGAGCAATTATCACCGGATGGAAACAAGTCTACAACTGAAAAGGATAAGCCAGCCAGACCCCTTTACTAGGAGTAGTTTTCTCCTGTTTTATCTGCTAGGAGGAGGATTTATATATGCTGTCTAAACTGAGAGGGATAATTGAGAGCACTAACTTGAACTAAATGTTACAATATTTCACCAATTCAAAAATACACCTGCTTGAACTATACAAGAACATTTAAACGTTTTTAGCAACACACATCCGCCCACTCATTTCACTTACCAAATGGTGGGAGGTCTTTGACTGGTACTTTCTTGCGAGAGGGATAGAGGGACACAGCAGGGACCTGCAATGCTTGGTTTATTTTATGCTGCTGCTGCACCTTCTGCTGAATTCCTGCCCTAGGTGCCACTGGTGACGTTTCCTGTTTCCCAGACCGTTTGTCCCCTGGATTCTTCGGTACTTTGTAATAAATGGAAGAAACAAGGAATTAACTTCTATTTCAGCAGTCTTTAAGTGAAAGGTTCAAAACTCCTGATTTTAATTAAAAGGAGCTAAGATACAATGATTGCGGTATCCATACCTATTTAAAGAGGCAAAGGGAGGGAGAGAACTTTTAACACATATTGTTTTTAATTATAAAATCTTTGCTGACCTTTCCACATAACAGAGCTCAGAGAACAGATATGTAAGTGACAAGAAGATATAGCCCAGAAGTTAAGTTACATGCAGATATAAGCGGCTACGTATAATGCTTATTTAATGAAAAAGCTCACATGTGTTGGTGGCTGGCTCACACTGCAGAGACAGTGTCTGGAGGCTCTCTTCATCCATTTCCAGGTCCAAGTTAGAGAGGTACTGCTTCACTTTTCTTGCCATTTGAGCATCTTCATACAGTTTTTTGGCATTGAGAAAGGAGCTGCGACGTACCCGCTTTTTGTGTCCCCCTGTTTGTGCAACATCTAGCACTGCTGCATTTGTACTGCCCTGGCTGAGAGACCTGAAGTGAAGTGGGAAAGAGGAGAAAGATAGACTTAGTCCAGCACAGTATCACTTCATAAACTGGAAACATGCAAAAGGTTCCATGAATGTCAGTCTACGGTCAAAGCTTACATGCCTCATTCCAGTAAGTCAAACAGCTATAATAGACAGAAGATGAGGATCAAGAAATCTCTTTATTTGGTTAAAAATAATAATTTGTGTATAATTAAATAAAATAACTGCCTGGAACCTATTCTGCTCCAACTAGGCAATCTCCCTTCACACATCTAGAAAAGCATTCAAGACAGCTCTCTCACATAAGTCAGCTACTGAGAAGGTTGGAGCATTAAGAAAAGCTCATGCAGCAAGGCAATGCTGACAGACAACTATAGCTGGGCTTCAAATTTAAATACAAATTATCTAGAAAGTGTCTTCAACATAGTCTTAATCTGGGTTTATAAAGACCTCAATTTCAATAGTAATGAAGAAAAAAAATTTGTTTATGCCCTAACTTGAGTATGATGAGCTTTTTGTTAAACAAATGATCAATTAGTCAATGAGGAAATAATCGTCATGCATTTCAATTTGTGTATGTATATATGGAAGCTATTTGTGGCTTCTGATTTGTTAAGAGTAAAAAATGGAGGCTGGATTTAGAGTGAAAATATAGTTAGTTGAGCTGTAAAAAACATGATACTTCAATTTTTAACATCAGTGGATTTCATCTTCATTCATTTATCAGGCATATGTAAATTAGTTGTAAATTTTAGTTGTACAGCTATCCCCATTCTATTTGGGAATTTCCTTTCTATTACAAGCCAGACTGGTTATATTAAAGTCAATTGTATTGGTGTGCTAAATAAACAACCCTTCCCCAAATCACACTAAAAAAATATCTATAAATAGTTTCACAGCTCTGTGTTTTTGACCTCGAAAGCAAAAGCACCATTGGATTAAACTTATTGTAAGTACAAAAGGGTTAAAAGAAAAATGTCAAAGCATCAGAAAATTAAAGATAGCAAGTAGAAAAACAATGCAAATGGTCAGAAAAGAATGTTTGTCTGTGTGCGTTGTCTCCAACCACTTACCCCAAACTCCTCCATTTCTTCTTCCTGCAAGTGAGAGCCATGAAGAGTGAAGCATGGGTTTAGGAAGAGACAGAGAAAGATCACAAGCTCAGAAAGAAAAGACCAGACCTCAGGACAAGCAGTACTAGAAGCCCACAAACATTAAAACAGCCTTATCTGAGGCACACAGTCGGATATTAAAAACTCTTCTCATTCAAATTAAGCGAGAGTGCATTACATTATCTCTACACAAAACCAAACAGCAATCACTTCACATTCTCCTTCACCACTGATTTATGCTGAAGTTCAAATATTCCTATTTATAGTAAACTGTGAGCAATTTAGATTGTCGTATGCATCAACATTTCATACAATAAACTTTCCTCTAATACAGTATATAGTGAGATAGAATATCTTTATTCAGACTATGAATTGGTGGGATCTCATCACGGAATCAGGCAAATTGGTTGTCAGAGGGAGAATATAAAACACTGTTTCCTCCATGGTAAGATCTATAATTGCTTTCCTTTTCAAAACTGATTTTAAAATGTGGATACAGTACGTACCGGTGATTACCTAAAAGTGGTACAAGGTAGTGAATGAGACATTGTAGATCTATAATGCTGTAATACAACCAGTGATACAGAAATTATACAGTCCAATCTTGTAACTGAAAACTCCCATTGACTTCTATGAGTGTTCCAGGCATAGAAAGAACAAGAGGCACCACAGGTGGGAAGATAAAGTTTCATCTTTCATTATTTAATTTGCAATGTTTCTTTTGTTAAGGGCTGCGGACGGGCACTAGAGAATTACTTATTTTATCATTAATACTCAAATTTTTGTCTCAATCAACTGACTCTCTGTTGAAGACAAACCTACCTAGTCCTGAACATTACAGCAGGATCCATGTTAACAGAAGCCATTCGACCAACATGACGAATTTCTTTTGCAATCATTCTCAGCTTCTCAAAATTGACCAAGCCTTCCACTTTTGAGTCATTTCCTATATTTCATAAAAAGAAGACAAGTAAATAGTAATGGTATCAGCTACTAGGCTGCAAAATCCATTTTCTGTGGAGATAAAGAACCAAGCTATTTTGCATTTACCTTCATGGAGGAATGTAAGGTCCTTTTTGATAACAGGAAAGAGAGGAATAATGGGAGGCTGTAGGTTTTGGCTGTTCAGGACATTACGATATTTTGCCATGTTCCTAGATGGATCAAACAAGTCTTGAAGATCTTGAAACAGCTTCTCATATTTGCTTGGAAGTTTTTCCCAAGTAGTGCGGAGCCTTGCAACCGGTGCCAAATTCAGGCCACTGAAAACAGTTCATGAGGGTTTTGTTTTGTTTGTCCAATTAAATACAAACTATTTAACTATTTACAAACTATGCAAACTTAATAGAAAGAAAACTGCAACACCCAAATATAAAACTATACAATTTTGTGTAGCAGAAATATCATATCCCATATCGGGCAAAGTGTTGTAGTACAGCAATATACCAATCAAGTGCAAATATTAGTAAGCAAAAATTGTATTTTGAAAATGTGCATTATAAAAATCTATACAAATCAATCTGTTATGAAAATGCATATCTTAAAGGTATGACTTTATATTAACTATAATGACTGATGGAATCTATATAATGCAATATACCCAGATTGGTATCTGCCTCCACTATAGAGGAGTTGTCTGCCCTTTACCACTGAAGTTTACAATCTCTAGGTATATCTGGACTCACGGTCACTCCTGGATTCCCAGACTGTGTCAGTGACCAGGGATGCTTATCTCCAAATCTATACCCAATGATAGTGCTAAGACCATTTCCTTTGACACAATCCATGTGCCATGTCATCTCCAGATGGAATTGCTGAAATAGACTCTATACTTAAGGATATACAGGAGCTAGCTGAAAAACCTGTGGTCCACTCCCTTAGTGCTGTTGGCAAAGGGAGTACTTAACACCAGTGGTCCTGACTAGCTATTCACTTCTGGCAACAAAGGAGGTATTGATATCAATCTATAATGTCAGCTATTATTCAAGTGCTAGTTAACTGACAGGCTGCCTCTCACCCCATATTCTGAAGCAGGATTTAAGCTCAACTAAATACCTAGATTTAAATGCCTGAGGGGCACTGACAGATTCCTGGTCAGGGTCTCTGATTTTGGAGAATTTTCTTCCCCTTCTGGTCTGATGGGGTTCAAATCCACTGACCTTCAGGACAAGTGGCAGAGATGTTTTTTTTTTAAACAAAGGCTTTTGCATGGAAGTCTAATAACGATATATGCCAATAACCCTTTTTTGTAGCCTGTGATATTTACATTTCTATTATTATGGTATTATTTTTTTTATTTCTGCAACCTGAAGTATTCTGAAGAGTGCAAGAGTGTTTAAGTATTTCTTTAATACAGGTACTAGACATTTTCTACTTTTACATTCTGTAATTTAAAATTAGAACATAAGAACGGCCATACTGGGTCAGACCAAAGGTCCATCCAGCCCAGTATCCTGTCTACCGACAGTGGCCAATGCCAGGTGCCCCAGAGGGAGTGAACCTAATAGGTAATGATCAAGTGATCTCTCTCCTGCCATCCATCTCCACCCTCTGACAAACAGAGGCTAGGGACACCATTCCTTACCCATCCTGGCTAATAGCTATTGATGTACTTAAACTCCATGAATTTATCTAGTTCTCTATTAAACCCTGTTATGGTCCTAGCCTTCACAACATCCTCAGGCAAGGAGTTCCACAGGTTGACTGTGCGCTGTGTGAAGAAGAACTTCCTTTTATTTGTTTTAAACCTGCTGCCCATTAATTTCATTTGGCGACCCCAGGTTTTGATATTATGGGAACAAGTAAATAACTTTTCCTTATTCACTTTCTCCACACCACTCATGATTTTATATACCTCTATCATATCTCCCCTTAGTCTCCTCTTTTCCAAGCTGAAAAGTCCTAGCCTCTTTAATTTCTCCTCATATGGGACCCGTTCCAAACCCCTAATCATTTTAGTTGCCCTTTTCTGAACTTTTTCTAATGCCAGTATATCTTTTTTGAGATGAGGAGATTACTTTGGGGATTTAAAAAAAAAATTAAAATACCTTAATCTGAGGAATTTTATAACAAATTTCCCCCAGTTGGATTTTCTGCACATGAAATACAAACCCCTAAGAACAGACAACAGTAATACAGTAACCCAAATTCAAAGAACTGCATTCTAATTACTTCTATTACTTTCTTCAGCTCCAGATAGGATAGATAATAGTACACTCTCCCACTGGGAACAATTTTTCTTTTGTCAACAGTCTAAGCAGCTGATAGTATAAAGCTACAATCAATAATATACCAAGACTCAATAAATGCAGGGTACTGAGCATCTTCTATGAGGTAATGCACATCCTAACTCCCACAGGAAAGCAGGGGGCGAGGTCAAATAGCACTTCATGAGATGAACTCAGTATCTTGTAAGGATCAAGCACCAAGACAGAAAATACCACAAGCCACCTGCTTTCTTATAACTGCAAATTCTTTTTACTATCCACCCTCCCCTACTACCTTTCCCACAGGCACAACCACAAGAGTAGAACAAGGCGATATGCAATCCTTTTGATATCCTTCCTCCATGCAGCTGCTGGACTTATTCTCATTCCTGGACCCGCTTAAATTTTTTATTTTTTTCTAAGTTTGACTATCTCTAACTTTGTCATCCTTCTCAAAATTCTTTTTCCTCCCATGCCATACAATTTCTGTATTCCCCAATTCCTCTAGTTTCAGTTTTTATAAAGGTGGTCGAGTTCAACAAACATTTTAATATCAGGATACAAGATTCTTGGGGGAAAAAAATCTTTTCCTATCTTTTTAGGAGTGTCCAAAGCTGATGGTAATAGTATTAGTCAGCTCCCTTTCTGTTTAATGCAAATTTCTATTCAGTTTGAAGTATTACTCTTGAGTAATCTGAACTGAATTCACGGTAAAAAAAAAAAAAAAAAAAACCACCCACACAAACGTTCCCTTATTTACCTGATAATTGCAAACATGGAGTTGAAGTTCTTGCATTCCCTGCAGTGCAGTGCTATCTTAATGAAGTGTTTAATGATCTTCATTCTTTTTAACTGGTTGGTTTCTCTTAGAATCTCAGATGCTACCCAAAATGTTTCTTGGTTTATCACTTCTTCAAACTTTTTCAAGTTAGCACAACTGGTTTTAGATTTGAGTTTAAACAGGTCGTCTATGTACTCTGTAGGTTCAATGTTACGAAACAGCTCAAAGTTTCGCATGGAGAGCTGAGCAGCCATCTCAACAGTACTGAGCTGCAGTAGGGAAATTTGACTTTCCCGCAGTAACTCCTGAGCATCTTCATCTGAACACAATGTTTCTGTCTCCATGTTGTTTTTCAGATAATACCTATAAAAATCAAATACCAGAAGAAAATTGATAGCTAAGTTCATCATATACTAGAAAAAAGTTACAGACTGAAATTAGTGTAGTATATGCTCTAACTAGCTTAGAATAGTAACCTTGAAGTTGAAATATTTCTGGGGAGAAAACAGACTGTCACAAGTTTGCAGATACTTATATGTATTAGAATTCTTATTAAACTGACATAATATAAACCAAAGTCTCACCTGCCACTTAGCTGTATCCTATCAGCAAGCTTGGATAGCTGATCTGGAAGCCTCCTTTGCTTGATTACACCCTCTGGAGTGACAGAGACTTCACACAAAGAATATGCATCGGGAGTAGCAGTTACAGCAAACTCTCTAATCGCCTGAATGACCACTTCCTTTGCTGTTGTGTCCTTACTAATCATAATATAGCGACTTTGCTGGTCTGCCTTGAAAACCCTCAGAACTTGGTCTGGTAAGTCTGAAGAAGGAAAAAAACAAACAAAAAACCACAAATGCAGGTCAAAGAACAATAAAAGTGATGATACCACAGGAGTAGATCTGCACAGTTACTTCTGACATCAGGGTCACTGTGTTTTCATTCATCTCCCCTTTCCTCTCCTGAAATTTTTTACAGGACATAGCTCCCAACTGATATGCATCTGGTGGGTCTAACCTGAATTTAGACCCAAAAACTTCATCTACAAAAGACCGTCTGAAACCTACTAATATGGTAGAAAGTCTGAGGCTTAAGGACTCACTTATGGAACCTTTAAAATATTAGATGAGTGAGACCTGCATAAGATTTTGTGGATGTAGCAGATTGATTTGGATCCACTACAGAGGATAAGCCATGCAGCTTGGAAGTCTGAGTTTCTCTGGTCTATAAAACAGAACTGCTCCCAGTCTGGATTATATGCCGCTTTTAAATAGACTCTGCCCCACATCCCAAGTCCTCGACTCCTATACTGAGAGCCCAAAGAGTGTGTTTGTTTTGTTGCCTTAGAAAGTTTTGGATTTCTGCAAAAAGTGAGCGTTAGTGCTGAGTTTTCCTCCCCACTATCCCAAAAATGGAACCTCTTACAGGCCATCAGAGCAGCACCTGCAAGGAAATGGATAGGTAAGGAATTGGGTACTCACCTTATGCAGAAACTGGAATTCGAGATGTGTGTTCCTATGGGCTCTCCAGTTCAGATGTGCTTTGACTGGAGATTTTTGGTAGTACTGCCCATTTGGCCTGCACATGCACTCTACACATCCTCATGCTCTGCACTGAGTATATATAGGCCTGCACTGGTAAACTGCCCTCAGTTTCTTTTCCACTCCTACGTCCCATAGAAGGAACTTAGAAGCAGAGGGGAAGGAGAGTGGTAGAGGAACACCCATAGGTATACACCTCGAAGAACTTAAATTACTGCCCAAGGTGGATAAACTCTTTCTTCTTCAAGTAGTGTTCCTATGGGTTCTCTACTTCAAAACAAAAGGAGGAAGCTTCAGAGTCAAGTCCAATACTGAAGACAAGACTGCTTTCCCAAGGACAACAGCTAGAAGAATAAACCATCATGTGGTCCATGGAAAATGTATGTATTGAAGACAAAGTTGCAGCTTTGCAGATCTCAACAATGGGAATGTCACAATGGTAGAGAGACACCTTGTGGAATGGGCTAATACCCTATGATAACAAGAAAGAATACATCCAGAAATCCATCTGAAAAGTGCTTGGGTGGAGATTGTGGACCCTTTGGACCTCTCAGCAATTGATACAACAATCTTGGAAATTTTCTAAATGGTCTGCTTCCGTCCAAATAAAAGACCCTCATCCTCCTGATGTGCAGGGTATGGAAGGCAGCATCCTTTGTCAAGGTGTTTCTGATCCTTATTATAAGGTGCGAATTTTATGTGCTACTGTTCATTCATTGCTTCCACAGCCAGAGAGTTAGGTGCAGGACGTGAAAATAAAAATTCAGGGCTCTTGGCTGGGATGTAATATTCTTTTATCAGCATAATTGCATGTTGGTGGTATCACTGCCAGAGTTTGCCAGATAATTTTGCTAGGATCTAGTAGGGACTCATTAATTTGCAAGCCAACATTAGCTGAAAGTGGCAACTAAAGAATATCCGGGAGCTTGACTGCGACTCTCTGACATCCTCTAGAGGGACTGGTAAAGAGTCTGCAATACATTTAATTAATTGTTTGAAATCATCAGCCAGAGAAAGTGGAGGCAGCATAACTACCTCGTCTGAAAGACATTCATTTGCAGAGAATCATCCTTATCTGCTCCGCCTCCTGCTCTTCAAGGGATTCCTGTACCTGAGGTAATGGAGCAGGGATAGATAAAGTAGGAGAATGTCTCTTTCTGTGGTCCCCACATGAAAAACTAGGGACTCATGAGAATTGTTGTCGACCTGGAGCCCAAGGATCTCAGTATGGCCACTGAGGGGGTCAATAAAGCATGGGAGGTGGCATCCAATGGTGCTAGAACAAGTGCACAGGGCGTGGGTTCATCCTGAATGTAACTCTTCTCTCTCCCCAAAACAGTCAGGAGAGAAGTCCCTTTGGTAAGTAGAGGAATCATGCACTGAGATTTGGGTGGCTGAAGAGCACTCCTCTTCATGTAAAGGAGGAGCTCTGCCACTGTGAGGGTACTGGATGGGGGTACACCAGCTCATCTTAAACTAAGACAACCCTGGAGCATCAGGTGGGTTGGTAGAGGAAAAGGTTCTAACCAATGCAGAGGGCATAGACTACTTTGGTAAATCTTATCTGATGGAAGTAGATGGTACTGATGAAGACTGGCTGGGAGGAGCAGAGATAGTACAAGGAGTGCAGTAACTAGAGTTCTTCAAGATGTATATCCATATGGGTGTGCCACTTAATGTGTGCTGACACCCCATGCGGTACCCAGAATGGGATATGAGATCTCTAATGCAGTTTTACTTTGAGGATCCCAAGGCTTTCTCGAAGCAGACCCCTTATGAGGAGAATGAGTCCTCTTCTGTGAGTCTTCCCTGAGTCCTCCAAGGATATCTCCTGAATGTGCATAGGTGGCTGTGCAGATGTTGATGGGGCACTATTCTCATTCACAGGCTGATGTTTGGGTGGGGGAAGGGTGGTTGAAAGCCGGGGGGAGGGAGGGTGTCTCCTCCTACCCTGGATCGGAGGCCATCTGGAGACAATACTTCATCATTAAGTGCTTAAGTTTTATTTTCTGATTCTTCCTGGCTCTGCTTTTAAAAGCTGAGTGGATGATACACTTATGAGAGAATGTGTGTCCCCCCCGAGCAGTGGAAAAACGGGGAAAGCCCATCACTGACAGGGACAGCTTCCTGGCAAATGAGGCAACATTTGAAACCCGGATATCTTGGCATACTCTGGGACAATGGGGATCTCGAACGAAACCCCACCTCCCCTACAAAATCAAGGAAAGTAAAGGAAATCTAAGACTAAAGACAGGATTTGAATAGTAAAGTGAGCACACTAGCACTCTGTCTCAGGCCAAGACAGCTGAGAAGACACAGAGGGCTGTTTCCCCATGCAGCCCTATCTGTCTTTGGTGCGGGCATGAGGATGCAAGAGTGGGCCAAACAGGCAGTACTACCAAAAATTTCTGATCAAAGGTGCTTGGGGTATAAGCACACCTGCAGTGAGAGATCCCACTCAAAGAAGAACTGGCCAGTTACATATGCAAACAGATTTGCATGGACAGTTGTAGTAATACGAATGTAAGTTGCGTCTAACTTTTTAAAAAACATCAGCCCCATTCTCTTACAGTATTAAATATATAAAACCAAACATACATAACATTTATGAATTGAGACCAGCAACTTAATTAATTTTTCATGCCAGTGTTTTATAATTAGGAATTAAATACATTCAATCAAGGGAAAAAGGAATAAATCATTCAGCACTCAAATATTTATAAGGTATTGTTTAAATAGCTGATAATACAATGGTTGTACTGGGATTTTATTACTTTTTAAAAAAGTAAGAAAGAGAGACCTCCAAACTAAAACCTTGGATTTGAATATCAGTATAAAATTGGTGGGAGATTGAATCTGGAGATGAACTCACATTTTATCATTCTGGCAATTTCCAGTCAAAATAGAATATAAAAAGCAAAGCTGTAGAAAATTTGGCAGCTCTTCGCCACTGGACTTACTGTAAGGGCACAATAATTCTGTCCCCCACGGTATTTTTCATGATAAAGGTAAGCACTTCCACTCTAATCTTTTAACTGACTGGGGAAGTCAACATATTTTTCAGAAGTAAATAAGCTTTGATATTTGTGTGCGTGTCATGGATTTAAATTCCTGCTCTGTTTTTCATCAAAGTAAGAGGAGGGTCAATTTGTATTTTTATTCTGAAGGACATAAAGGTCATATGAACAACATGAAAACAGAAAGCAAAAGTGAAGTCTCCTGGATCTACTGCCAAGACTAATACTTAAATAGACTGATACTGATAAACCAACTGCTAGACAAAAACATTTTCTTTGAAGAAAAGGAATCTTATTTGGCAGCAATTCAGAGAAAAGGGAATTTACTATTAAACCTGAATGTGCACTACATGTATATTTTGTAAAAAAAAACACCCTACAAAAATACATGTATTCATCAACAGAAGTGTTGAGATAAAAACAAATATTACAGAATGTTTTCCCATTATTGCACGATGTTACCAAACTAGTCAATTTAGGGAACATGAGAGTTTTTCTCTCTCATACACGGCTTGTTTTATATAGTGATATACCGTGATCACTACTGGGATGTGCACATTTATTCACTATTTTGCAACTTGAAGAACAGCAATGAAAAAATATTAAAACTGACTGATTACCTCATAATTTACATATTCATTAGGCTAAATTTAGGCCAATTCAGTCATTTCCTTGAATTTCATACCCCAACTACAATGATTCAGTAATGCCCTTATGTAACCATATTTCTAAGCCTATTTTAAAAATTATTAATATATGATAATCAAAACAGAGCACTTAGTTTCTATGCCAAATATTCAGGTATCCTAGACCTAGACAAAAAGCTCACTCCACCAGACTCCTCGTTGTTTTTGTGGATACAGACTAACACGGCTACCTCTCTGATACTTGTTTCCCTGGCGAGTGAGGGTCCAATATACTTTGCACACAGGGACGGCTCCAGGCACCAGCTGAGCAAGCTGGTGCTTGGGGCGGCAGATTGTTCGAGGCGGCATTCCGCCCAATCCTAGGGTGGCACGGACGCGCGTGTGTGTGTGTGTGTGTTCTTGTTCCGCTCTGACCGCCCTGTAGGGGTCGGCGAGGCAGAGAACCAGAGCGCCCTGCAGAGCATTCCTCTTCCTTCCCTCCCCGCCGACCGGAGCGGAGCCCTCACGGCAGGAGGTGGCGCAGCGGGAGGGGCCACATGGCAAAGCCCCTGCTGTAGCCCTGGCTGCCCCCTTCTCTCTCTCTCTCCCGCCCGCTCCCTCCCCCCCACACAGCTGGTCCCCCTGCACCCACGCTCCGGCCGCGCCGCAGGTTTTATTTTTTTTTTGCTTTGCTGTTCTGGCCACCCCATTTTTTTTTGTTTGGTTGGTTTTTTTTTGCTGGGGGCAGCCAAAAAGCCAGAGCCAGCCCTGTTTGCACATTACTAATACAGCTCTTCCTTCTGTGAACAGAGGCTCCTTCAGAAGAAGGCTTTCAGGGACAGAGCATGTTTCTGCAATTTCTGGGTTGCTCTGCCATCTTGGGCAGGAGAAGCAGTCAAACCCTGAAGGAGTGCCTCAGAGATTCGTCATGGTGGGAGAAGAAATGTCTCAAATAATGCCCAACCCATTAAGAAAGAAAAATAGGCAGGAAAAGGAAAAGAAAGTGCTCAATATACTACTTCGAAAACCCTCCTAAAATAAACATTAAACAAAATGGAAGTTCTCAACTATTTTACTGTGTGCCACTGCAAACTCAGCTCCTAGTGAGAGCCCACTGATTGCACTAACAAGCCCCCTTTTGCTCAAGAGGAAGGTAACCTGCTCTTTAGGATTAGAAGAGTCAGTATGAAGAACAAATACCTGATCAGTGAAAAATTAAGGTCCCTTCGTGTCCTATGCTTCTAAGGCTCAACTAAAATACTTGTGCAGGCTTTCTTCACCTTGTGTCTCGATTACTGCAACACCCTTTTCTCTGGCCTTGACAAATGCCATCATGCCCTGCTCATATCCATTCTGAATGTTGCTTTAAAGATAATTTTCCCAGCCTATCATTTTCACCATGTCAATCTTCTCTTTGCCACCACTTCATTATCACATGAAACAAGCTGCTTGTCTTCCTTTTCAAGGCCTTTCATGGCCTATCCCCACTTTTCTATCATCTCTCGTTCACTATCAAGACATCGACTCCCACCTCTAATTGCCCATGATGCCAGCCTCCATTGCCCGCTTGCTAAGATCTGCAAGCAAGCAGACTTTTTTGTGTTTTTTCCCATGCTTCCCCTGACACTTGGAGGAGTTCCCCATAAACCTCAGCATACCCCGTAAACATAAACCATAAACCAGCAAACATCAGTAGTTCCCCATAAACATAAAGCTACCTCATTATCCTCCTCAAAACTCTTCTCTGCCATGATGCCTAAAAAAATCTTCATAATGGCTAGGCCACCAGTGAACTGAGATCACTACATTTCATGATGACCAATACTGTCTCAATGTTTCCTTGTATTCTCCTGTCTATATTTATTTGTTGTCTCTTGTTAATACTTAAACTATAAACTCTTTGAGGCAGAGATTGTCTTTATTCTATCTTTGTACAATCCCTAGCACAATGGTTCATGACTTGGGTTCCTAGGTTCTATGATAATATAATCACCACCCTGGCTTACTCTTACCACAATTTTTCATTTCCAGCACAGATCTGATCATCATCTAAGCAGTATCACATCCTATATAAAAAGTGTACAGGATTTTGAAATTAAAGATGCAATCTAGAGCTGATCTTGATCCGAAGCCTCAGATCCAAACAATCCTAAACTTCGAGGAAGTTTGGATCCAGAACTCAACAATGGAGATGACAATTATCTCCATGATGGGACAAATCAATGCCTCAGATCTTAACATCCCCTAACTTTGGCAAAGACGTATCCAAACTGTGTGGCTTGATCCAAGCCCATCTCTAGTTAACACCACATAGAAAACTAAAATAACTGTAAATCTTTCCATGCATTTAGAAGGTACTATTATTGATTATGCCACTAAAACGTAGTTTTAGGTTAATGTTAGGGAAGGGAGAGTGTCTCTGGGAAACTGTGCTCAAGATCTATCCGATTGCTTTGTCATAAGTGAAAAATGACATTTCAGTTTCCTTTCCTCCATTCACTCATAGGACGGTTGCATATGAGCAAAGTCAATGGACTAGCATTCATGGTTGCAAGGGACACAGTCACATTCAGATAATGAGATGTTTCATAAGGTATTGTTGTTTTTTATAAATTAATCATGACTTCTTAATTTTACTACTTGACAGCTTTTATCATTTTTTCCCATCTTTCCCAGAAAGAAATTGGACTGAAGTACTGGGAAAAGCCTTGCCTTGTAGATAAGAAGCTAGTCTAATTGGAGTTTCTGTCTGAAAGTAAAGGGGAAATTAAAGATGATAGACAGTTAAAAATCATAGTATACTCATGAATCCCAATAGAATACAGCCATGAGAGCAAAAGTCTTATGGAGTATTTGACCATTTAAAAATAAACTGCTATTTAAAAACAAAAACAAAAAAACCTATACAAAGCAGGATATAAAACAGATTGTTGCTGGCTTCAAGCTTCTAGAATGGGTGTTTTATTTTCCTGAAGACAACCCTTCCAAAATGTTGGGTTTTCAAAGCTTACTTGAACAAGTAGTTTTATGTTCCATCCTGAAGCATAATCCCTAAAGCCTTAAAGGATGGCAACTCCACAAGGCTTTCCCTTTCTACTCCAATGCATTCAATTTTCCGAAAACTGCCTGTGTCCCCATCTTTTATTTAGTTCAAGGTAACATCTAAATTAAAAACTGTAAGGTTTAAATTTTTTCAAGTCTTCAAGTACACTGAAATTAATCAATGGCTTGTGTCTATAACCCAAATATTCCTAAAACCCTTAAGATATCTGATCTAGTTGGAGGGGTTTTGTTTGTTTGTTTGTAGGGTGGTTTTTTTTTGTTTTTGTTTTTTGGTTGATTAGGAAAAAAGCTAAGAATTCTTTTAAAACCATTTGAAGCATATCTGGACAAGTTTTATTATAATAAAATAAATTACTAAGTAGCAGTCTGTGATGCTGTATGATTGGAACATGACCATTAATTAATATTGCCGCTGTCAGACAATTGCAACAAATCTTGAACAAAGTATATCATGTAAGGTATCAATGGAAAAGTTATGACTTGCTGAGTATGATTATCCTGTTTATATGCATGTATAATTTTTGCATCTGAAGTTATGAATATTGGCTACATAGACCTATATTTCAAACATGTTTGCTCCTGGGATAACACCCACAAGGTAATTTATATCCAGTCTGGCCAGCACATTGATGGCCCTTTAAAGAACATTTACTCTCATAATGGGCTACAGAAGAAGATTGTCCCACCCAGTAGGCTTCCAGTGGATGCTTTAGCCAAAATATGGGTAATGGCTGCTTCTATGAGTTATCAAAGCATACAAGGGCATGTGACTTGCTCATGTGACCCTGGATTCCATCTTGTGCCTGTATTTTTTTCACAAACTAAGACTGAGAGCATCCCCTCCACATGGGAAATGGTATAAAGGACCCTGGAAGCATCTCCTTTTACCTCTTTCCTGCTCTGATCTCTGGACTATGGATTTGCACAAAAAGGAGCATATTGACTATGAATTGAGGGCCTTCCAACCTTTTGGAAGTTACCTAAGACTTTACAAGCCAACAGTCTGTAATATCACTGCTAAAAATCAGATCCAAGAACTTTGCAATGATTGTGTGTATATATTCCTTAACCATTTTAACCTCTCTCCTCTTTCTTTTCTCTTATAAATAACCCTTTAAATAGTAGATACTAAAGGATTGGCAACAGCATGATTATTAGGTAAGATCTGAGTTATATATTGACCTATGTGGCTGATATGTTGGGATTAGAAGGACCCTTTATTTCATTAAATTAGTTTTAAATAATCACTCATCATAAAGTCTAGTGTCTGAGTGGTGAAATGAGTACTGGAATGCCTAAGGAGATTGCATTTCTGACTTCTTGTTAACTAATGTGGTGAGACAGAAGTTTACTTTTATACTGGATTGGTATATCTAATGGAAGAATAAGCACCACTTTGGGATGAATCTGTCCTATTTTTCAGCAGTTTGTACTGAATCTGGTATCCTCAGCTGTGACCCACTGAGGCATGGTGACACTTTTTGTTTTCCTAAAAGTCACTGAGGTGCTGCTATAATGCTAAAGCTAAAGCATTATTCCACTGTTCAAGTCACATTTATCATATCTAAGACAAAAGCCTATGAATACTTACTTTCTTTTTTACACTTTCCTTAGCTCTTCATATAGCTGAAGCAGTTTAAGAATTGTGCTAGCTTCCATTTCACTACTTGAAATTTATTTCATATCTATGAGCCACATACTATTACTACTACGATTATGGTGATGCCTATAGGCTGGGAGACAAAAGATTCATTGTGCTAGGTGCTACACATACATATGGTAAGAGAGAGACAGTGTCCTAGAGAGTTTATAATCTAAAGAGACAAGGCAGAGCAAGATTGGGAGATTGTCCCCAACTTAAAGATGAGGAAGTGAGGCAGAGAGATACGAAATGACTTGCCCAAGAAAGTCTATGGCAGAAACAGGAATTGAACCCTAAATCTCTGGAATCCCCATGCTAACTTCAAGACCATCTTTTCTCTTTACTGAATTTATTATAGTCTACTTTAGTATACGGTTTGTGTGTGATATTTTAGCTTACTGCAGCCTTGTACAAATTACTGCCTACCAGCTATGTTTGTGTAGCTAGAAGACAAATTAGAATATACCATGTATCTGAAGTTTACACTGGTAAATAAATAAATAAATAAATAAATTTAATATGTATGTGTGTGTGTGTGTGTATATATATATATATATATAAAATCCTGAATTACAGACAATACATTCCACATACAACAAAAATATATACATATTTGCCTGGAGATAAAATAAACTGGAGCAATGACACAAGAAAGAACTGTATATTAATACAATACATGATCAGTCTATAGGTTAAAACATATGTAAATACAAATTGATGGGTAGATCCAGAACAATGAGTACCTAAAAGTAAAGTGTGACTAGAGGAAAATCAGAGGTAAGAGTAAAAATAATTGATGCTTACCTGGAGTACTATTGAAATCTAAGATGCGGTGATGTGACTGCAATAAATCTGGATTACTGGATGACAGGGTTCCACTGACAGGTAAAGCAGGAGGAATGTGTTTGGTCTGCCTCAATCCTACAATGCTGTCATCCTGCGACTGGCCAATTCCAATGTCACTGTGCCAAGGAGTAATGAGAAAATAAGAAATTTCAGAACTTAAATCTTCAAAGCTTTAGTTATGGCTACAGTATTTGCCATTTAAAAATTAACGGTCCTCAAAAAGCAGTAGCTATCTTATAGTTTCCTCTACGGTGCATTTAGCCACAGTATCCAAGTGCTATATAACAATAAAATTGCTATATAACAATAAAATTAGATCTGCTTACCAATAACCAGTGAGGATTCTGCTCTTTGCCCTTCCTACTTCTGGGAAGATGGCTAGTTTTGTTATCTCAGCACTTTATTCAGGGTGGAGATGATTTATTAAAAAGGGGTAACATGCAGTGCACTTTAAAACCAACCAGACTTTGGCTCAGTCTAATCTCCTCTTGTAACTCATTCCAGAAAAGATCCCCTCATCCCAAAACAATATTTTTCCAGCTCTTAGGCACTTTATTTTTTGTGAACTGCATTATTCCAGAGGAGCACAACAGTGTTAGCAGGTCACAGATGGAGAGATGTCATCTAATGATGGGCACTATGATGGCTTTGAGTGCAGGAAGATGATCTTAATTGGCAATGGAAACAAATTGGAAGCAGTGGGGGGTGTAGAAGCCAGGGTAATGTGCTCTTGATGAGGAGCCAAGCTCTTGAGTTTACATACAGGGATGTAGCTGAGAACTTCAAATACAGCATTTTGGTGGGCAAACTTTGAATGTTTAATGACAACCGTTGTGGCAGATGGAAATATTTTTATAATTTAACAACCAAAGGCCAGGGTTTTCAACAGTGAATGCCTAACATTAGACTCCTAAATCCATATTAGGTTCCTAAATAAATAAGTCAGAACTGCTAGATGCCCAACACACTTTTAAAAATTAGGCCACTAAATTAAAGTACCTCAGGCACTCATTTTTTAAAATCTTGGCCAATTCGTCAACAGTCAAACAGAAAATCGACATGGATACCATAGGAAGCATTTGACTCTTATCTATTACTTACATTTTCATTTAGAGTTGCTATAGCACATTTAGCCATGTCATTTTGTGCTTAAGTACAAGTGTTTTGCCCTGTGTATGCAAGCCCCACTTTCTTATGGCCAAATCAGTATTTTGATGAGATACCTCCACACAAAGCCTAGAGTGCTGTGAAAAGTGGTGATAGTAATTCAGTAGATAATACTCTTTCCTCTAAGCCACCACTCAACAATATTTGGTAGGTTGTTATCACATATCTATGGTGCTGGATGTGCTGTCTTCTTTAAAGTGCAAAACCCAAGAACACAATCACTTTTGGTGATAACTTCCCGCAGTACTTTTCATAAGAGTCGAGGTGTTAACATCAATGTTTTGGCTACACTCAGATCGAGGTAATGACACTTTGCCTGACTAAATGCCTCTTGCAATTTCAATGAGATACTGCATTCATTTTTACTTCCTGTCAAACTGTTTAGTTTTACTATATAATGTTAAACAGATACTGTATTCCATACCAGATATGGCTTCCCTTTGGTGGCCGTTGTTCTTAACTATGGTGTTGTCAGGATTAAATAGGTAATATTTCTAAAGAGTCTCATATGAAAGGTTATATATGAGCCAATGTATTCACTTTCTTTCTTATAAAGAGCCTAAACTGATTTTTTTTTAAACTACATCAAAACTTCTGAGATTTGAACTATTATAAACAATAAGTAAAAACTAGGAAAATCAGACTTAAAAATGGCAATACTGCAAGATCCTGGGTGCCACAACAACATACTTTCCCCACTGTTGTGCAAAATATTTTATTTGGGTGTGGTGTTGGGAAGGAGGCTTGAAGGGAAAAAGCAAATGGATTCCCATTACTTTATATATTCTTTTATTGTGCACTGAGATACTATTAATATAGCAAGACACAGCAATTGGAAGAGTGCACATTTCCTGCTTGGATAGCAAAGAAGATAAAGAGGTCTTTAAATATATCCCTTCCTACCTTTAAATAGTAGTTTACCATTTAATTAACATAGGCAAATGAAATGCTTCAGTCCTCTTTATTTGTGGTTTTCAAAAATAGCAAATGAAAATTCTTTAAGTGCCCAGTAACAGTGAAATGCTGTTACTTATGAAGATATCTAAATTAGAGGCTTTCAGGAAGTGGAACATATACATGCTGGAAAGGCTATACCTACCCAACCCTATGTGGAGATCACACATTAACAAAAAATTGAAATGTCAGTGGGTTTGGGGAACATACATTGCTATACATAACACAGGGATTAAGGGTAGCAAAGGGGAAAGGATTTTAGATTGACTGTGTTGTTTTTCTGACTCTTACCCAAACAGTCCCCTACACAGGAATTAGCAAAATGCAAGGAGGAAGAAAAAAAACGGAGAAAGAAAAAATAAGTGACAAACTAAGAGAAATGAATTTAATGCAGTAAGATTAATAGAGAACAGTACAAACTCCAGCGAATGATGTGTCTGGTTCATCAGAGAACTAAGGGGCACAAATATGCAAGAATGGTTATATAGAGAATGAGAAATAGTTAAGAGTCAGATAATATTAAATGAGGCTCTTTTTATAAGGATTTACACATTTCATTTCATCCACAGGAATCAAAGATGCTAATTTCTATTGTAAATCTTATTTTAACACAGGGACTGGAAGGGTGAACACAATAAAAGACCATTAACTATCATTACAAAAGATTACCAAGCTTTACTTCAACAGCACACATTGCTTTTAAAATATCTGAAACCTTAATTTCAGTGGCCTACCTCCATTTTCAAGACAAATTCATTTTAAAATTATACACTATTTGCATTTTATAATTTGTTCATTTATAAAGCAAATAATGTTGTTCTCTCTTCCCTTGCTGCCAATAGCATCTTCACTAATTACATAGTGTTTGTTAGTTTTTAATACCTAAACATTAATTGAAGCAGTTCTGTTCTCAGTTATTACTACTGAAGTAAAAAATCTGAGCACCAATTATCCTCTCCATTACTGTGGGCAGAAACACAGCCTTCCTATGGGCTACAGAAGAGAAAAATGGTTCTACAATAGGAAATATTGGTTCCACTGGATCATCTATTCATCTGGGACCCCACAAAAGCTCCTTGGCTGGAGACGTGGACGGTTGGTGTTTCATTGTGCTCATCTTCCTACCCCCTATCTTCACGGGTCACCATTAGGCTCCCCAGACTTCTACTGAGAAAAATTGGAAGAGACTCCCATAAAACAATGTCCAACTCATTCCTCAATTGGCCAAACACACAGTTGTTTACCAGCACAACACATTCCTTTTATCTAGAATCTAAACACACCATTTCTAAAAGGTCCCATGCCAGTCTATGGCAAGAGAGACTGGGGGGACCAAATTTAGTCTTTGTGTAATCATGTCCAACTCCACTGAAGTACCTGGGTTGAAAATTTGGTTTGGGGATGGTAATTTGATCTCCCAAATGTAGTGTGCAGATCACATTAGGCCAATGGGTTAGAGAAATCTACAACTTGTTCAGCTGCTATGAGTCAATTGCAAACCATTTGTTTGCCCACCTATTCTCTCTAAAAAACAAACTTAGCTCCATAAGATACTGCCTTGTTAATTTTCAACTTAGCAGAAAATCCTAACTGATGTAAAACAATTTTTCAAACCTGCAGTGCACTGATCAGAACAGAAACTTAACATCACCATTCCTGATTCCAGCATGTGTAACAGCTGCGAATATTGATAGGAGAATTTTACCTTCTCAGCCCTGGGTTTGCCCACAACTGTGAAACTCCATTCCACCAGACAGACCAAATCTGCTATGTTACAAGCAAGATGTTTGCCACATTTTTGCAACTGCTTTTCCTGAGAGTAACTCAAGAAGTAACTCAATGTGGCTAAGGAGACAGAAGAAAAGGAGTACATAGAAGAAATATCAAGCACACACCACAACAGTGTTTAGGAGGAAGGGATGGAGAACAGTCATATAAGCTTGTATGCTTATATAGTATTAGCATTCTGATACCTAAGGTGATGAGGACGTACACAAAGTGGGCAGGTACTTTTCCGAAAGGAAGAGTAACCAACCCAAATATCTTAGTTAACCAGGCACAGTTCATCGAGAAAAGAACCACCTACATTTTTTCAAATTTAACATTTTTGTCTTAACAGATCTATATCCTTCTATATCAACAATTCAACAGTTAAAAAAAAAAACATTTTAGAGGAGATTAAGAAATGCTCACTTGTATGGTTTCTGAGGCAGGATACTGATTCGAGTTTTGTCAAGTATCTTCTTTAGTTTGTTTCTCCCTCCAACAGTGTTGGCTTTACTTTTCTTATTTACTTTTTCTAGTCCTATCACCTGCTCCACATCAACAGCAAGGTCTGGGATGGAGTAACGACTGGCCTTTTTAATATCACCAATTTTAGGTAGATGGGGAGCACCATTTCTTTTCTCCTCTGACAATCTTGTTAGAAGTTCTTTAAAAACTGCACAGGAAGAAAAAGGATAAACAGCGTATTTTAAAAGAAAATTCTAAGTACGAAGAAAAGTATAAAGCACCATGCCAATCTACTGTTAAACATTATAGAAAAGTCTGCTCAGCAAATTCTATCAATCATTTTAAAAACAGCCTTAATTTTAATGAAAAAATGTGTACATACTCATTTTAAAAATCTGAATAGAATATCTATCCGCGGTCATAATAAAATAGAAGCATACAAGTGAAGGAGCCTGATCCTACAAGGGCTTACTGCTGGGTATAGTGCTGAATCCCCAAAATAGTCCTTTTGAAATCAATGCACTCAGTCGTAAGGATCAGACAGGATCAGACTTTAAATTATTAATTTCTGATGGAAGTGAAAGATGATATCCATGTACCACTAGACGTTAGATGTTTGCGACTGGGATTTGCAAGTGGGGAAAATGAGTGAGTAAGAGTTCATTTTTTCCATAGGTAGGCTCATATGGCTTGAGTGCATTTACTTTGGGTGAGGACTGAAAGAATGTGAGCCAGGCCAAATACAAAAAGAGAAGGCAAAGACAAATGAAATGAAGACAGATCATCCAAGTTCCAAGACAGGTCCATATCCAGGAATGTTTGTGTATATACACGTTAGGAGGTCAGACTAGAGGATTACAGTGGTTCCTGTTGGCCTTAAAAACTCAAAGTGAGAGTATAACCTCTTCATATGTGAGATAATTTACATTTTTTACAACTGTAATGTAAATTAATCTAAAAATTAGTTGTGTTTTCTCTCAGCAATTTCCACTAAAGATAATTAAAAAAAAAATTGTGTTATAAAATGCTTTGGGGACCTAAAACTCATGTTGTGGTCTTCCCATCCCTAACTCAAATGCTTTAATTACTAATTTTTCTTTCTTCATTATAAATTACTTCCACACATTATGTGTACATAACACTCAAACAAAACTAAAAGATTAATCTGAAAGATTGAATATAGGATTACTAGAGTAAAACAAAAAGAAAAAGGTGTAATCAAACCTACCAAATAAGTTGGTTTTCACAGTGATAGATAAATGAGTATTATTTCTAAGAATTTCCATGGCTTTTGACAGCTGAATGTTTTCAAAGTTTTGACCATTCACCTCCAGTATCTAAAAAATGTAAAAACGACAATTTACTATTTTTATTTAATGACAAACAGAAACATGAGAATCTCTGTCTCAATGTACAAAGATGTATGCAGCAAGTTACATTGTAGCTCTATATGACAGCACTCATGGGGGAAAAAAGGAATAAAATAGCTCAACCAAAGACATGGAAATTTCAAGTATATACTTGTAAAACTTTGAAAGTATGTACCTGGTCACCACGTTTCAAGCCTGCTTCTGTGGCTTTGCTACCTAAATCCACACTGTCAACAAAGATTCCAAATCCCTTTTCTGACCCTCCCAGCAAGATAAAAGGCAAAGGGGCTTCTCGAGATGGCTTTGTTAATGTTATCAATCTTCGTTTAGCTTTAGCAGCACATGCAATATTTAATAGCCTCAGATGTCCACCCATTTTCTGCAGAGGGGGAAAAAAAGTAGCATAATAATGACATAAATATACAGAATAGCCTGAATACTCCTCCTTCCCAAATTCTTTTCCTTACAAAACCCCATTATTCTTACCTCTCTTTCCAGATTGTTCTCAAATTCCTCTAGAAATCGAGTCATAGCAGGATCTCCTTCAAAATCATTGAAGTGATTGTTCACCCACAACAATACTACCCGTGTAACCTGTAAGTCAATTAATAATATAAAACTTTATCCTGGTACACATTCAGAGAACAATTCTATTTCTAAAGCTTTTAAACAGGTTATTTTTCAGTTTCCATGTATTTTAGTTGTGAAAACTGAGAATTTTGCTCAAGGCCAACTCCACTGACACAACATTTTACCAGCAGGTCTCCAAGGAGTCGTAAAATGAGCAAACACCTAAAACTGTGCTTGGAAAGTTCACAGTTGTTCAAAATGGTAATGCTGGTTAGTTACATCAAACTTGTCAGAGGGTAGAAAATTAAGTCTGCATTTACACAGTTCACTGCAATTCCTGACATGTATACAAACAAGAATTCTCTAGCCTTTAGACAAAAAAGCCATTAACGTCATAAGGAGTGTGCCTCTGTAAGAGTGTGTAAAATAGGTCTTTACAAAAGGCAGAAGAGATAAATTAACTTTACTAGTGAATGAATTTATTCTTAATGGTCATCTTTACAACAGGGGTTGGGTTGCTTTCTTACTTTATCTTTCTGACTTCCCATATTTTAAAACTACAATTTAAGACTATACTACAGAAAAGACTCCCTTCTGGCAGCACCACTATAGCTAAACATCTGTCAGGAATTCAAGTACAATACAGCTACCTGTAAACTTTTACTCTATCCTGCAACTTGACCTATGAAGTTTCAGTCAGCAGCATTTTCTCCCCATTGATTTAAAACCAGATTTGGTTCAATCAACATATTTTATGTTCTTAAAATGCAAAATAGTAACCAAAATGATGACTGTATTACTTCTGTCATGTTGACAAAGTGAGTTACTGAGAAAAAAAATACTAAGCATCACCAATAGCAGCTTTTCATTAATAAAAACTTGTGCAGATTTTAATCATGTGAAGACAATACAACTGCCACTTACATGTACTTACACAGTACCAAAGCCACTTTTGTGTCAATGATCTGAGATTAAAGCATCTACAAATAGACCTTGACATGAATTGGAGCTGTATGGTCTATTGTGTTAAGGATTCTCAGAGTCCTCAAGTAGATTCCTACTTATCTACAAAAGCAAGCAAATTTACCATAATAGCTCAAATTCATAATACTGAGACTAATTAACTATTTTAGGGGTTCCTAACAATGAGATAATTGCACATGTGTGCTGCAGTTCCTAAGCAAACGATGTGGGATAAGGACAGGATTGTAGCCTTAACAATCCACAGCCATGCTTTTCAGATTTATTTTTAAAACAAGTCACACTTACAGGTGGGTTAAATCTTTTTGAAATTTTATGGATATATAATTCATTGTTTTAACTGAACAAAACTTGGCATTTCTATGTTGTAAATACAAGTAGCCACAGAATCTAAGGTTTATTTTTTTTATTTGAAAACTATTGTGCAAAAGCATATAAGAAACTGCTTTACAAAATCTTTTAGAACACTTATCTAAATTTTAGTGGTTTTATTTTTTATTCGGTGTGGCATGGTCGGAGGACGACAGAATCTGTTGAGCTGAAGATTTCACAGCTTTCCTTTCTGACACTGAAGTATAATCAGCGCCTGTGGTGCTCCATGATTTCATGGAATTACTTTCCTATCCTAGAATCACTGCAGAATGGGCCATTTACACAAAATTCCTAGTTCTATTCTAAGGCTTGGAATTATTTTTTTTTTAATCTCCCCCACCTCCCTGTTCAAAATTTGAGCTACTCTTACTGCAATGTAAGCCATTATTTAATCTCACATTTGAAATGATTAATATGTCAGCTCCAGGTCATCATAAACAGCATGTTTTAATTTATTTTTTCTTTAATTTATTTTGGGAGGGGAGAAGAGTTATATTCTACTTTCATTAAATATATTTTATATTTTAAATGGCTATTTAAAACTTTTTTTTGATCTAAACAGTAGTATGCTAAACTATTATTGGACAAGAAAGGACAAGTTTCCAGTATCAAAGTTGATTTTTTTTATGAAAAGGTTATTTTGCAGAGTATAACAAGGACCTTTTATTAAAGGGTTTCAATTTATTTATTAGAATAAATTTAAATGACAAAAATGTATGGTTACAGATTAGGGGGATAAGTATGTAAGACAATGCACAGTAAAAAAATTGTATAACAATTTTTCCCCCCCTTCAATTAATATAGAGGAGGCAACAGAATGAGATAGAAAGAAAAAGGGGGGAAAGAAGAGGGACAAGACATATAAGTGTAGGTTTGGGATGGAGAAGGAACTAGTGTTGAAATATGCTATAATGACAATCTCAATACAGAAATCACAGTGGATGTCGTAAGTTACTGACAAAATAGACATTACACTGAAAAGAGCTGTCTACTGATGGACAAAAGGGGTATATACATATATTACACATTAAAAAAAATCCCTATGTTCGAAGAACATAACATAAGAACGGCCATACTGGGTCAGACCAAAGGTCAATCTAGCCCAATATCCTGTCTTCCGACAGTGGTCAATGCCAGGAGGGAATGAACAGAACAGATAATCATCAAGTGATCCATCCCGTGTCGCTCATTTCCAGCTTCTGGCAAACAGAGGGTAGGTACACCATTCCCACCCACCCTGGCCATTGATGGACCAATCCTCCATGAATTTATCTCGTTCTTTTTTTAACCCTGTTATAGTCAAAGAATATTAAGGTTGCAAAGTCAAGCTACCAAAAATTACCAAAAATTGTTTTGTTCAACCTTAATCACCCCCCTTGTACCCTCTCTCCCCAACTGGCTCCCAGTCCCAGTCTCCTTAGCCCAATTCTCAGTTCCATTTTCCATCTCCTCTCTTCATGTGTCCAAGCTCAGTCTGCCCTAACTCCCAGGTGTCCCTGTCCTAATCTACTCACCTTTGCTCCTCTCCCTCCAGGTCTGGCTCTTGCCCCCTCTGCATTTGAATAGAGAACCTTCCTCCTCCACACTGTCTGGGCTTCAGTAGGTGGTGGTTACTGAGCACCCAGAAGAGATGGGTTCATTGTTTTCAATTCTGTTGCCAACTGCAGAAAAAGTCCTGCTCAGCCCTGGCCTGGAGCTCACTCAGTGCAGAGGGAATCTTCTGGGAATGTGGCATTGGAGCTTAAGCAAATCATATTAAAATTCTGGGGTGGATTTTCATGGAACAGCAAAAGCCACATCCCTCACATGAAGGCTGACCAAATTTCATGGCAAATTTCAAGTCCCTGATCTAAAGTTGGGGGGGGGGGGGGGGGGGGGGGGGGGGGGGGGGGGAGAACGGATGACTAGACCTGCTTAAAGAAAAGTTCATCCTAATTTTTTAACATGGGCAAACAATGTATTTTCTCTAACCTCATTTACAGAAACAACTGAACTGTTTTAGATGAAATTCTTCCTCCCCCACTTACCCCCGCAACCTCCCCTAAAAACAAACAAACAAACAAAAACAGCCTGAGGTAAATATCTGGCATACGCAATTTCACCCAAACAGTTAAAGTTTGGCAAAATTATAAGCAACTGAAAACAGGATTTTATAAAGTGAAGTGCCGCAAACTTAACTGTAAACAGTGTTATCTGCCCTATATATAATTGGATATGGTGGACCAGATTCTCCAACTTTATACTCTTGATTTCAATGGAGCTACCCCAATTTTCACCATGTGAAGTGAAGGGAGAATCAAGCCTGGTGTCTTTCTGCTTTTATTTATATTTAAGAAAAATGTTAGAAGAAAGTGTTTGCCAAATTGCATTAAACCATTATTGTGCACAGAAAACAAGGAAATATTTCCTGCCATAGATTTAGGCCCTAAGTTACCACAGAATTATATTGGACTGCCCCCAGGGGTCGGTCCTGGGGCCGGTTTTCTTCAACATCTTTATTAATGATCTGGACAATGGGATAGATTGCACCCTCAGCAAGTTCGCGGATGACACTAAGATGGAGGAAGAGGTAGATATGCTGGAGGGTAGGGATAGGTCCAGGGTGACCTAGACAAATTGGAGGATTGGGCCAAAAGAAATCTGTTGAGGTTCAACAAGGACAAGTGCAGAGTTCTGCTCTTAGGATGGAAGAATCCCATGCACCGCTATAGGCTGGGGACTACAGTGGATAAGAAGCTGGATATGAGTTAGCAGTGTGCCCTTGTTGCCAAGAAGGCTAATGGCATATTGGGCTGCACTAGTAGGAGCATTGCAGCAGATCGAGGGAAGTGATTATTCACCTGTATTCCGCACTGGAGAGGCCACAACTGGAGTATTGTGTCCAGTTTTGGGACCCCCCACTACAGAAAGGATGTGGACAAATGGAGAGAATCCAGCAGAGGGCAACGAAAGTGATCAGGGGGCTGGGGCACATGACTTACGAGGAGAGGCTGAGGGAACTGGGCTTGTTTAGTCTGCAGAAGAGAAGAGTGGGGGGGGGATTTGAAAGCAGACTTCAACTACCGGAAGGGGGGTTCCAAAGAGGATGGAGTTTGGCTGTTCTCAGTGGTGGCAGGTGACAGAACAAGGAACAACGGTCTCAAGTTACAGTAGGGGAAGTCTAGGTTGAATATTAGGAAACACTATTGCAGTAGGAGAGTGGTGAAGCACTGGAATGGGCTACCTAGGGAGGTGTCCTTAGAGGTTTTTAAGGCCCGGCTTGACAAAACCATGGCTGGGATGATTTAGTTGGTGCTGGTCCCGCTTTGAGCAGGGGGTTGGACTAGATGACTTCCTGAGGTCTCTTCCAACCCTAATCTTCTATGATTCTATGACTATAGTCTACTGAAATACTGAGGATTTTAAAAAAAGGATTGATACTTCTACAACCAATTATTTAATATACAGAGTTGACTGAAGTATGGGTACATGAGTGATAAAATACCTCCCACGCTCCCCCTTTAGTGTTTAACGGTAGTGCTTTACATTTTTTTAATAACTATTCGCCTGATTTAGCATACATTTTCTACAACCAACATTTCCTCATATACTATTAGCTGGTTGTTCGACCAAATCCAGTTATTCTGGTTTAAAGCTACAAATATTTTTGTAATTTTTATTTATATCTTAATAATTTGTATTTAAATACACGAGTTCACAATCGTAAGTTTTAAGTAGTCATTTTTTCAACCTTATCCCTGAGGCTAGGGTCATTGAACCACTCCAACAATTTCTTGCCCACTTCCATTGGGCTGGAAAGAAAGGTCCTGTAGGTCAAAAGGAAATCCTCTATAAATGTTGGATCCACCACTGAGTGCTCTTCCACCAAATGCATTGTTAACCTTTCTGATGTTCCCTATAACAAATAAAAGCTTAATTATTAACTAGCATGAATGCTTTTTTATTTTCATCTAACATCTTGATGGTACACTAAACGTAATAGTATCATTAAGCCTATCTAGTCACCAATGTGTTAAACAATAAAAAATAGCTTGACCATTGTAATAAAGAGATTGATAAACTTTACTAAATTAAAACAATCAAAGGACCCTGAAAAAACAGCAATTTTTTTGTGTTTAATTTTGAATAGCTTTTTAGCTCTTTTATTTAAGAATCTTTGGAAAGCTTGTATTTCAAATATATGGCTGAACTAATTCTGGACTTGGGTCACTAAGGAAGAGCTCATACAAATCTACAAAGCATCTGGTTGTTGTTGTTGTTTTTTTTTACCTTGATGACAATGTGACCCTTTCTTGTTCCAGTGCGATCAAGCTCCCTGTGCTCCTTCACCATAACAATCTCCCCCTCCTCTTCTACCTTCTGCATGTTTTTTTCCACTTGATTGAGGATGCGGCAGTAATCTTGTTGGGCTATGCAGACAAACTGGAAAGAATCATCAGGCATAGATATTAAAAGGTACAGAGTTCTGAGACCTCAGAAAAACTGTCTGGACTTAAAATACAAGTATTCTATGATTACTGAAGATAAAGTAACTTCTCAGGCCATGGATGGCCAAAATTGTCTTTCTAAGAGCTCTGCTGTAGTAAACAGCTGAATAAGCAAGTGTGATAAATTCCACTATAATTTCTGCCTCAGGAGAGTGCAAGATTCATCGATTCAAGATGATTTAATATCTCCATAGAATATTCATATAGTTGCATTTTCTCTGCCAATAAAAGTAAATCCCACTTGTAAAATTTTCCTCAAGGAAACCTCTTCCTGCTCCTCCTCCTCTTCAGAGCCATTTAAAAAGGGAACAACGGAAGGAAAACCCTATCCATAATTATGGTACCACTATTGCTATGGGTAAACAAACTTTCACTTTTGTTCTTTGAGTAATCATAAATATATTAAGCCAGCCATTAAGAAAATTCTACCATTCTAATTTATGAGTAGCATAGATACACAGAAAATAATTACCGTATATACTCTATCATAAGCCGGTTCATTTATAAGCTGACCCCCCCCACCCCCAAGATGGGTAAGTAAAAATGGAAAATTTGTATAACCCGCTCATAAGCCGACCCTATGATTCAGGGGTCAGCAAACTTTGGCTCCTGGGCCATCAGGATAAGCCGCTGGTAGGCCAAGATGGTTTGTTTACCTTGAGCGTCTGCAGGCACAGAGGTAAACCTAAGTAAACAAAGTGTCCCGGCACGCTAGATGCTTACCCTGACGGGCCGGGACAGCAACTGGTGGGGAAATGTTTTGGTGGTGGGAGAAGCTGGAGGTCAGGGGAGTAACCCCTGTGACCACCCCTCACATGACCCCACCCCTAGTCACACTCTCCCCATCCCATCCCTTACCAGCTTATCTGGGGAGGATGCATCTGGCCTGGCTGGAGCTGCTCCGGCAGGCCAGATTGGACGGCGCGGCCACAGCATTTTCCAGAGGCCTGGGTCGGGCGGCATGGCCATAGTGTGTTCCGGCGGGCTGGGCAGCTTGGCCACAGCCTGCTCTGGGGGGCGGGGCCGAGTAGCACGGCTGCAGCTTGCCAGCTGTTTTGGAAGCTGGGGGGAGAGCAGCGTGGCCCCGCCTCTTCCCTTCTGGCTGTACTGCCTCTCCTTGCTCCCTCTGTTGAGAGGAGGGGCTGTGTCCCACCTCTCCCTCTCTATACCCGTTCATAAGCCGACCCCCTTCTCTGGTGCTTCCTTTTTTTACTAAAAAAAATTCGGCTTATGAATGAGTATATACGGTACTTTTAGATGAAAACATTTACATTCCAACATGGATCATTCCCTTTCAACATAAGACATCTATCTGTTTAATATGCAGCATTTTAAGGGAAAATGCCACCTATGAAAGAAATCAAAAGAATCTCAACTTATATTTAAGCCAGCAACAAAAGTGCTATATAAATACATTAACACCACTAGTAATGCACTTGGATAATTTAGATATAACCCTTTACCCTTTACATTAGTCAAAATATCAGACCGTGGCCACTGGACAATTGGCATATCTCCGGAAATTCACTAGAAGTAAAATAATTTGACAAATGGTCCAAACGGAACCATAAATCCTTTTTTCTTTTAGACCCAGATGTTTTTCTCCTGGGCTTTTGGTCACATAAATCCATTCATGCAGTAGCTGTGCATTTAATTTTATTACCTGGGGATGTCAAGCTCTAATTTGAACTAGAATCATTTTTTTATGAACAATTACCAAAAACTGAACTGACATTTCATTTGCAATCATATTAACCAAACATAAGGATAGTGATAAATTATGCTGCTTTTTCTTGATGGGTCCTCTGACATTGTGTGTTTGAGACTTCTGATTGATTGCTTTGATGAACTCATGTGTTACCTTTATATTTTGCCCCAATATAATTCAAAATGAATTTAGTTTTTTTCAGGTCATTTCGTAATTAATAACAAATTTCCAGCACACACCACTAAACAGAATACTCTATTTCACCTTTGTCAATGAACTATTAGAAATGTGCTCAAAGACATTGCCCCAACTCAGCACAAAGCCATTCTTGCATTTAAAATGAAAGAAAAGAAGGAAGTTAATTTTTGAATAAAATGTATTGGAGAGAAAATATCCCTGTTAAAATTACTCTATAGAACAATTCCAAGGCCTGTCTCTGCACCCTACCAGATAAACTTAACATGAACTCTGCCACAAACACTTTTTAAAATGCAGGTATGTTGTAAAGACAGTACTATATAATTTATAATTGTGTTTTGCAAATATATATGGAGTAAAATACTCTACCTGGCAGTCATCCACTTTGGTTCTCATCACTCCTTTCATGTATTCCTTGTCCATGGTAGGGGAAACACCAAAACTGTTTCCCATACACAGTATCTCTGTTCTTCCATCGGGATATGTCACTTCCACAGAACCATTCAATATAACTGACCAGGAGTCCAGCTAGAAATTGAACAGTACAGGATAGGTGAAAAGAACGATCACCTACTCACTTAGCATTTTAGCATGGTACTGTATAAACACTATTCCCAGAATTGCTTATACATTTTTTAAAAGTTAGTTTATTTTTAGCAACTACTTATGAAAACAAGAAAGGAGGAGGATGAACTAGTTTATCTGAAAAATTATAATTCCTTCCATCTCCTTAAGGAATCTAATATTTAGCCTTTAATAAACTCTTGGAATTATAAAACCTATACAATTCATAAAACCCTTGGCAGTATTTAAACCATACTGAAAGATCAAAAATAAAAATCATTTGAAATCGGCTCTGATCATTAACAATACATGTGTTTGTATAGCCTTTATTGAGAAAATTTTCTTAAGTTCTATTGCATGTATCTTGTAAATTGATCTGGGTGTTTAAACTGAAAAATCATTTGCAAATTGAACTGAATAAACCATAATCAACAAAACAAAAAAGAGGCATACAAACAAATTACTTCCTAGTGCTACTTTCCAGCAACTAGAAATTAATTTCCAAACTTCAAAATAAACGTTTCCAGATTTTCTGACATCTGCACAAAAGAAGATTCAAAGCAAATTCCACTGACCTCTTCCCCATCATTTAGTACTATAGTTCCTGCCCTCTCCACAACTGCAAATACCATCACAGCACAAAGTTCTCTCCTCACTGACATTGTCATGTTGGCAAAAGCAGGCAACTGATGCATGAATTCCAATAGTTGTTCTGAAAGAGAAAAAAAGCCCACTGAGTCATACACATCAAAACAACAAAACTAAGTAAAGGCAGCTCTTCAGAGAAATGCTTCAGGGTTCTTTAAGTTAAACTACTGTACAATGCTGTCTGTATACTGATAAATAATGTACAGAGAGCTGTTATAATTACTTGGGTTTTTTTGGCGACAGACTAGCTTATTATAATATCCATGAAAGATCTGTAAAGTAAAAGCCAGTATAATGAAAATATTGTAATGTAACCATGTGCCTTGAATACATCCAATAAAATCACAATGACTCCACAGAGCCATTGTAATAGTTCTATTAAAACCATGTTAGGTTCTTTTAATCAGAAGAAATTAAGTTTTACGAAGTATTTTTGTGGCAGTATCCTACACTTAAGCTGTATACAGGACACTTGGATCCAAACAACAAAAAAGTATAATATATAACTAATATAAACCCAATGTCCAAATAAGGATATATTAAGGCAGGGGTGGGCAAACTTTCTGGCCAGAGGGCCACATCTAGGTATGGAAATTGTATGGCGGGCCATGAATGCTCACAAAATTGGAGGTTAGGATGCGGGGGGGCGGGGGGAGGGGGCTCCGGCTGGGGGTATGGACTCTGGGGTGGGGCTGGGGATGAGGGGTTGGGGGTGCAGGAGGGTGCTCCAGGCTGGGACCGAGGGGTTCCGAGGACAGGAGCGGGCTCAGGGCTGGGGCTGGAGGTTGGGGCGCGGGAGGGTGTCAGGAGTGCAGGTTGCCAGAGCGCCGCGGGGAGGGCGGCGAGCCCCGGCCGTGGCCCCGCTCTCCCCGGCGGCCGGAGCCGGAGCACCACACCGCGCCGCGAGCCTCCAGGTGCCGCCCCAAGCACAAGCTGGTCAGGTCAGATATACCGATCGGACGCCAACAGTCCAGTTACCATGGGGGATTGGGAGAGGCACTTGGTCATCAACCCATGCCAGCCCCTGCTCTGCCAGGGCTACTTCCTACCTGCATCTGATGGGCAGACAGGCTGCAGCTCCTATCCTAGCCCAGGAGGGGGGGGGGCCCGTCTGGGGGGGGGGGGGGGGAGAAGGTGGAGAGGATCAAGCGATGAGGAAGGGAGAGGAGGAGAGCAGTGAGCAATGGGGGAAATGGGGAGAGATAAGAAAGCACGTGTGGGACCTTGGGGGAAGAGGTGGAGCAGGGTGTGTGTCTCCAGTTTTCAGACATTAGAAAGTTGGCAACCCTATACTTGGGAACCAATAGCTTAAAAAAAATATCTCACAACAAATTCAAGAATCCCATTTGTACTGTGGAAGAAGAATATCTTAAATCATATCTTGCTATTTTCAAAACCTTGTGCTCCAACTGAATATTTGCTTCTCTTTTACGTTAATAGTATATTTTTGTGACATTAATTTTCAACCTAAAATCTATATCATGTCAGTGGAGTATCTAGTTTAAAATTAAATTGAGTTGCTCCATTAATTTTGTTTTCAGCATAACTGTTATTGTTAGCATGATTATTTATGCTAGTTATCCAAATGTAAGCTGTAAAAATCAGTCATTTGGTATTTTAAACAATTAATTATTTCACATGAAGTTAGATATTTGTTACACAGATTCACTCTACTAAATTTGGGACTGAGAAATAAGTTAGAACATGTTAAATAATATTAGAGTGCCCTGAGGCTCAATTTCCCACTCCCTCCTGCTAGTTTTCATGCCAACTTACCAATGTCATCATCTGTCCTGTCTATTGGGTCTTTCTCCAGGCAGTCTCTAACAATATCCCTGCTCATCAGAGGGTCTGACGCCCTCTCAATGTCTTCTTCATCATCATCATCCTCAGAATCCACTGCAGTCTCTGGTAACCCACTCAGATCCATATCACCAGCCTCACTTTCTGTGGCCTAAATACACACACAGATAATTCAAATTAAAACATTCAGATGTGTCCTCTAAAGCCATTCTTTTCCACTTAAAATATGTAAATGAAGTTAATTTTACTCTGTTTTGTGGAAGATCAACAAGTCAATTTGACATACCACTTTTTTTCTGATTTTTTCCTTCACTATATTTCTAAAAAAGGAAGCCAGTAATTTTTTGAAACGGAATGTCTTTGGCAAGATTTAAGATTGGTCTGAATAAAGAACACATTTATATAAACATGTTATGTGCATTTTTAGGAAGCAGGTCTAAGGAGAAGAAGAGGACAATTTAAATTCACTAGGCCAGTTCTTTACAAAACGACTAAAAATGGAAGTTGTTAAATAAAACTAATATTAGAGATCTCCAAAAATTAGTGTTTGCAGGAACCTATCAATGTGGTATAAGTAATACTGTCATTAGTTCACAGAGAATATTGGTATCAACCAGTACTATTCAAAATACCACTAAAGACTAAAACGGCTACTGTCTGTCTACATAGAAACTGCGTAAAAAAGCTCAGCTATGAAGTGGTGAAGCTAAGGTTTTTATTTATAAGTATAAAGGCATACGAATTTACAGATGTGGAAAACATGTGAAGTCAGTGCTGGAGCACCACAGAGGGAATACACAGAATATCTGTCAAATGTAATCTGCTTTAGATCCTACGAAAATGAACAAAAATCCAGCTAACACACAACTCGAGGTCATTAGTATAGGACCTAGAGGTAAATACATTTTAATTATTCAATTTTAAGACCAAACATTTAATAAATCCCATAAACATATTTGCCTGTCATTTCAGATTGAGCTGCTTTTTTCTCAGAACTTGATTTAATGCCACAGCAGCTGCTAAACCTCGCTTACTGTGATTTTTTTTTTGAAGAAACATAAGCTGCTAATGAGAATATTCTAAGCCACTGCTTCCCAAATCAGCACTTTCCGCCCCAAAGGAGTGTCAATTTCAGAGATTCTGGAGGTCAACAGCACAGTCAAATGCATTTTTTAAAAAAAAGAATCTGGACACAGCAGACTTTATAGTTGTGATTCTCAAAAACCATCTCTTGTGCAAACAATGGGCTATACATTGGAAAGAACTGAAACTGTTCTCCAAAAACAGCAAAAGGGGAGACAGCACATAGCTGCCAAAGACATAAGCTTATGTTTGTCTTCTATAGCATCCTCTCCTTTATGTCTATGTGGTTTTTTTTTTAAACTATTTAATATAAACAGTATCTTCTTTGATAAAATATAAAGTAAAATAAAATCATTTTTATTTAATTTCCCTCTCTTCTGATAAAAAAAATCAGTCTTGGTTTAGTGAGATTGCCGAGTATAAACCAACAGTACATTTTAAAATGGCAGCCAGGTGGCTCAACAGCTTGTTACACAACTCTGTAAGAACCTCTGATTCTGAAAGTGTCAATTCCGGTTACTGAGCCACTGCCTAATTAATTGGTCTGATTTGCAAATCATGATATTGCTAGCAATTGTCATTCCCACTGGTCAGGACAAAGTTATGTTTTTCAAAAAGCAACATGGTTGACATGGATGCTAAATTTCAGTTAACTCTATTATACTAAAACAGAGAAACAGGAAATATTTTGTTACTAATTGATTATTTAAAACCCCTAATATTACTGTAATAATAAAAACGCAACTGATTTTTGATGCATCACATGGTGCTCCAGGCAAGGGAACAGTGAGTAACAGAGGACTGTCTCTTTTATCATTTAATTCAGGGGTGGGCAAACTGCAGCCCAGGGGCCCCATCTGGTGCCCAGATGTTTTAATCCAGCCCTCAAGCTCCCGCCGGGGAGTGAGGTCTGGGGCTTGCCTCAACCGTGCGGCTCCCGGAAGCAACAGCATATGCCCCCTCTGGCTCCTATGCATAGGGGCAGCCAGGGGGCTTCGCATGCTGCCCCCACCCCAAGCACCGCCCCTGCAGCTCCCATTTGCCGCACAGGCAGTGCACAGAGCCGCCTGGCTGCGCCTGCGTGCAGGAGTCAGAGGAGAGACATGCCACTGCTTCTGGGAGCTGCTTGAGGTAAGCACTGCCTGGAACCTGCAGCCCTGACCCACTCCCACACCCCAATCTCCTGCCCCAGCCCTGAGCCCGCTCCCACCCTCCGAACCCCTCGGTCCCAGCCTGGAGCACCCTCCTGCACCCCTCCTCCCCACCCCCAACCCCAGAGCACATCCCCCCAGCGGGCGCCCCCCCCCCCCCCGCACCCTAACCTCCAATTTTGGGAGCACTCATGACCCGCCATACAATTTCCATACCCAGATGTGGCCCTCGGGCCAAAAAGTTTGCCCACTCCTGATTTAATTGTTTCGCTGTCTTAAGACTGTATTTTCAAAAAATAAATAAATAGCAGTTTTTCCTGCTTTTTTCTTAGCTAAAACTATTGTGATAGACATAAATCTCTCAGGCCATGATATCCCCTTTTTCCTGGAGAACTCTGTCATCCTTTGGAGGATAGTGAGCATGACACCGTTTTTGGCTGACAGCCTATTGGGGAGGGATAGGATGATCAAATTCAATTTTTAAGACTCAGTAACACTGTGCTCAATTAGCAGCTGGAAGATTTGCGACTCAGATTTGAGCTATGTCACAATCCCACTCCTCAAATAGAGGGTAATAAGGACCTGATATTTCTAATATAAAAACAAGCAGGAAGTGAGGTCATAATTTTCATAAACCACAAAGGAGCTGTAAAGTGATTACTTAAAATTATATTTCTTCTCTTAGTAATTCTACTGATATTTGTCTTAGGTTAGTCAGACAACACGCTTGGTTCTGTTCTCCGAAAAGCAGGTATTTACTGAATATTACAATTTAGCAGAAGAGAAGAAGTTAGATAACAGGAAAGGTCTTTTTTTTTTTTTTTTTAAGCATGTCATCAGTACATGGAATAAATTGCAGCAATCATTAAGGAACTGAAATCATTATAATATAGAAAGCCACTGGAAAACTGGATTTTTTGCTTTCCAAAGAGGCATAATGGATTCATTTCCAATCCTGATGGTCAAGAGGTATGAAGCCTACAAGGAAAGTAATTGTGATTACCACGTTGAATACCCCCTTTGAAGGAAAGTTACTTACCTTATTATAACTGGAGTTCTTCAAGATGTGTAGTCCCTATGGGGGGTACACAGGAACAATAAGCACCTGAGTCTGAGAAGTTATTGCAAGCCACTTCTGCTGGACCACACCTGCACATTCATTATCACTGTGCTCCACATTGAAGGTATCAGGGGAAGGGCTGACTAAAAGCCTCTCCAGTTCTTTCTCTACCACAAATCTTGTCATGATCCAAAGCAGAGGGAAGAAGGTCGGGCAGCTGAATGCAGACAGGGCCCATACTTCTGGAAGAACTCCAGTTACTTTAAGGCAAGTAACTTCCCTTTCTTCTACGAGTACTGGTTCCTATGTATATTCCACTGTGGGTGACTCACAACAAGCACTCAGGGAAGGAGGGCATGATAATGAAGTTTATAGAGCTGCTTTAGAACCGCTGCCCCCAAAGGATGTGTCAGTGAAGTAGTCTTGGGTCAAGACATAATGTCTCATGCATGTGTGGCTCGAACTCCACACAGTGGCCCTGTAAATATCACGCAGGGACACCTCTTGAAGTGATGCTAAATGAGGCTGCATGTACCCTTCTAGAGTGAGCCCTTATCCCATGAGAAGGAAGTTGTGCCAACTAATAGAGTAAGAATGAGAGACTCTTTGAGAGAATATAGCTTGTCCTCACACTCATTCTGCTTTGGCAACCAATAGTCTAGGAGATTTCCTGATCTGTTTCGTTCTCTGCAGGTAAAATGCCAATACTTATCTCATGTTGAGGGAATGAAATCACTACTTGCTAGACGTATGGGGCTTCAGGGAAAACACAGACATGTGAATTAACTGATTTTTGTGAAATTCCTGAACTATTTTAGGAGTGAATTTTGGGTTTAGGTGTAGCAAGACTTTGTCCTTGTGGAATATTGTGTATGATGGATTGGCCATTAGGTCCTCATGTTCACCTACCCTTCTGGGAAAGGTGATTGCAATGATGAACATGACCTTCACTGACAAATGAGACACAGAACACAAAGGGTGGCCTAGAGTGCTGAAAGCACGAAGTTAAGATCTCCATGAGGGTTGTCTCCCTCCTCCAGCAACAAGGTTTTGATCAGACCCTTCAAAAACCCAGCTGTTACTGGATGAGTAAAGATCAAGTAACCATCTGTTAGCAGGTGACAAACACTGATTGGTCAGATGCGAATCCATAGCAGGCTTCGGGAAAGGCCTGTCACCTTGAGAGCAAGGAGATAATCCAAAATAGCAGACTTATCAACTGTTTTTGGTGACAACGGTTTGCTAGACCCAGACAGAAAAACGTATCCATTTGGCTAACTAACATTTCCTGGTGGAGTCCTTTCTGCTATTAAGAATGGCTTGCACAACATGAACATTTTCAGTGTGATGCCCATCCAAATACCAAGCCATGAGATGAAGAGACTCCGGGTTGGGATCCTGGCCTTGCCATTCTCCTTGGTCAGAGATTCAGGAAGGAATGAATGCTGACGAGCAAATGGGTTGACATTTGTCAGGAAAATGGGAAAGCAGAACTATCTAGGCCATTTGGAGGTGATGAAGATAACTCATACTCTGTCCTGTCCAATCCTCCATAGAATCTGAGAGAGTTGTAGGATGGGAGGAAAGGCATAGTTCCAGGAGAGCATCCCCTCTGGAATACTGTCATTGAACTTCTCTGGAGCAGTATATGTTGCACTACCTGTTTGCTTAGCAGGCAACAGGTTCCAAGCAGGGGTTCCCTGCTGAGTGAAGATGCTATCCACTACTGAACTGTGTAATTCCCACTTGTGGCAAATGCCTGCTGAGGCTGTCTGCCAGCAAGTTTTGGGCACTTAGACTGCACATAGGGTGATGTGGTTCTGGATATACCAGTTTCATAAATAGACCACTTCTATACACAGTGGAGGGATCTCGCCCCTCCCTGCTTGTTTATATAGAAAATGGTTGTTATATTGTCCAATATTATCAGGTCATGCTGGGTGCGTATGAGTAGTAGGAAAACTTTGAAGGCCTCTCAAACTGCTCTCAGTTCCAAAAGAGCTATGTGTTTTCTGGCTTTGTGAGGTCTTAGAGTACCTTGCACTGTTTGATTGTCTACGTGGGCTCCTCAGCTTATCAGAGTGCATCTAATCATCTTGTCGAGCATGGGGGAAAGAAATGGAACTCCCACATACACAAGTCCAGACCCCTCTACCACATCAGTAAGGCCCTGACCTTGAAGGGATTGTTCCTATGGTGTTCATGCTGTGCTTGCACCATGTATATACTGTTTGGATCCAAGCCTGCAGGCAATTAACATGGAGTTTCATGAATGGCATCATAGAAGTACATAACACCATATACCCCAGGAGAAGCAGACTGAGATTTGAGGGCTGTGTGTAACTAGATCTATAAGAGTGCCCTTGGTGTAAAATCTGTCCTTGGGGAGAGATGCCTTCATCTTGATCAAATCTAAGATTGTTCGTATAAATTCTATGGTCTGAGTAGCAGTCAAGTTAAACGTCTCTATGGTCGCCCAGGATCCCAGGGATGTTAGATGGTGGAGCAGCAGCAACAAGGCTGATGCTAAGACTTCCAGGCAAGACCTGCCAGTCAAAAGCCAGTCATCCAAGGATGGGAAGATGGGGGAGCTGCCTCATCTGAGCTGAACAAGAACTCTGCTCTCTTTATCAGGACAAAGTACTACTTTTCTTCCCTCTTGGGGGTAGGAGCATAGGTAGCCAGTGTGAGCCATACAGCAACTGACAGTTCTAATATGGTTTCATTTACCAAGCTGGATCCCTTAGCCTGTAGGATATTCAGGAGCTTATGTTGAAAATCCTGGACCTACTCTAAGAAGATCTGGAGCTATTCCACCTTAACAGCTCCTGAAATTGTCTACAATCATCTAGGGGAGATGGTGAGGCTGGAGCAACTGCCTCATCAGATGATGAGGATGACACTCTGGTTGGTATTGGAGGATTCAGCTCATCTTCCTCTTATTCCATAGGCTCAACAGGCAGTCCTAGTTAAACCTTGGGAAGAGAGCAGTGGTAAGACTCCTTGCTGGATCACACAGATTCCAGACAGCATGCATAAGTGTCACAAGGGACCCAATAATGCCAGTCTGATGGGTCAAAAGTAGGTTGTGATGGTCTCCAAAGCAGTACCAGCAGTCCTGAGGAGGAAGTCCCTGCTGGTGTGGTAGAGGCTGGTTCCAGGAGACCCATGATCTCCTGTCTGGGTTGATCTCTCTAGGTGGAGGTGAAGCTGGTTCCTCTGATAAGTCCAATTCTCCTGACAATTAAAAGGTTGGATCAAGTTTCAATAGCAGTGATGTTGGTCCCCATGAGGGGAAACTGTGGCTAGTTGCCAGAAAGGAAGATAGAATTCTTCCAGAGTACTTGATTTCTCCAGTGTTAGTATTTCCTTGGTGAGTATCAGTCCCAATAACAAGAGGAGTATGAAGATATCCTTTGGAGCAGTGTAAGTCACTGGCACCTTCAGAGGTTGTATCTTGTCAGTCTATACTGCCAGGCAGATTTAGATGTCGGTTCCTTATGGAGCCGTGACAGTACCATCAGTGAATGAGTCTCCAACTTGGTGTTTTTTGACAGCACCAGCAGTTTCCAGTTCTTCAGGAACTGTTTAATTTTAGTTAGTACCACAATTGATGTTGAAGGTGATGCAGAGACCGGTGCCAAAGGACCCTTGTTTCTAGGTGTCTTCTGATCATGCCCGTGAGGATAAGGATGTGACAGTGTACCCCATAAGGCTTTATGGGGAGGGGGTGCTTATAAATGTCTGTATGACATAACTGGAATATGTTTTGTGCTGCCTGTGCCATGTAACATATCTCCGTAAGGGTTATGGTCTACTATATCTATTCATCCTATTTGTACACATATATCATTTTCTACTCGAGGTTAAGAATATGGGCTGTATGCTTGCCTGATTTCTAAGTAAGCTTTGTGAGGCATTTGGTCAGCTTCTTTAGGAAGGAATTTGCCAGGTTAAGTACCTGATCAGGAGACACTTAGGGAACAATGCATCTTGGAATGCTCCAATCCACATGAGAAGTCTTCCTGGAGACATGCAAGATGCCATGTGGACAATGGCGTCGGCCTGCAAAGACTGAGTCATGCAGGGGCATGTGACTCGCCCAGGTGACTCCAAAACTCCATCTTGGAGCTGGGCTTTGCATAGGAGGGAGGAGGGGGGTCTCCACCCACAAGAGAGAGTCTACTTAAACCTGTGGGAGACCCCTCCAGGTTGTCTTCAGCTGGCTAAAGAAGGAGCCTCTCCACCCCCCCCCCCCAGGATACTTGAAGGAGACTGAAACAAAGGACAGTAACTACAGGGGGTGTGAGTGATTGCTGGACCCAGGCTAAAAGGAGCTTAGCCTGTAAAAGGGAGCACTCTGGAACTGGTGAGGAAATTATCTGTATTCAGTTTGATTAGGCATAGATCTGCGCATTTTATTTTATTTTGCTTGGTGACTTACTTTGTTCTGTCTGTTACTACTTTGAACCACTTAAATCCTACTGTCTGTATTTAATAAAATCACTTTTTATTTAGTAATTTACTCAGAGTATGTCTTAATACCTGGGGGAGCAAACAACTGTGCATATCTCTCTATCAGTGTTATAGAGGGCGAACAATTTATGAGTTTGCCCTGCATAAACTTTATGCAGGGTAAAACGGATTTATCTGGGTTTAGACCCCATTGGGAGTTGGGCATCTGAGTGCTAAAGACAAGCACACTACTGCGAGCTGTTTTCAGGTAAACTTGCAGCCTTTGGGACAAGTGATTCAGACCCTGGATCTGTGTCTGGAGCCAAACAGGAGTGTCTGGCTCAGCAAGACAGGGTGCTGGAGTCCTGAGCTGGCAGGGAAAACAGGAGCAGGGGTAGTCTTTGCACATCGGGTGGCAGCTCCCAAGGGGGTTTCTGTGATCCAACCCGTCACAAAGGAGGACCGCCTAAGTTCTTCTCTCTTGGGTGTGAAGGCTCACCCAGCTTGGACAAGATTGGGAATGGATCTCTTGTCTTAGATGGTCTCGGAAGGGATCTCCTTTTTTGTTTGTGAGAATGCCCCTTACTCTCATGAGAAGGCACATATAAAAGTTTTTTCCTTCTGCTAGCTTTCCGCGCTGGAGTCAGACACAGTACTAGGGGGTACGGGCCTTAATGATTCTAGGTGAGATATGGGGGCAGCCTCCCCAGTCTGGGTCTGACTGACACAACTGTGTACTCAGTAAGGTGTTTCTGAAGCCAAAGTTCTCTCACCTGCCACATTTATCAGGGAAAACAGCAGCAGATATTGCACTTTAGCCAAGATAGGAGCTTCTCTGAGGCAACAGAGCAGTGGTCCCCAAACTTTTTACCTCATGCCCCGCCTTGAGTCCTGTCCAAATCCACTCCCCTGAGCTGGGGCCGGGAGTGGGGCCATGGCTTCAGAAGGTGGGGGGGACACAGACAGGGGTAAGGGAACCAAGACTGGGGCCACAGCAGATACTAGGATAGGCCTCCAGGGCCCTGGGTCAGCTGCCAGGGCCAGCAGCCAAATCTGGGCCAGGAGTGGAGCTGGGTGGCGCTCCCTTCCTGCCCCACGGGGGGCTGGCCTGGGCCCCAACCTCCCCCCCCCCTTTAAAATGTTCTGCTGCAGGCCCCACAGTTTGGGGACCTCTGCAATAGAGGCACTGACTGAAAAGGAGGAGACAATAGTTTTTGAAGCCTGTATCCTAAGTATAATTTAAATCCCATGCTGGGAGCCAGGCAGGGTTCCTACTATATGGATTCTGACACTGACTAAATGGGGAACTATCAAAACACTAACAAAAAAATCTCAGAATATAAAACTGAACATTTATAAGAAGAGAAAGGATCAGCTCTGGATACTGGAGAATTCCAACTCAGGACATGTAGCAATCAGAAGGACTTGGAGAGGAAGCTAGTTCACCCCGCCCCTTATACCTTTGGTGTGGAGCATGAGGAGAGCAGGGGCACTGGCACGGACCAACAGAAACTGCTTGCAAGAATTCCCTGATCTCAGAAGCATGGACCACATGCATACCCCATAGCGGAATACACATAGGAACCAGCACTCTAAGAAGAAACACACACACCCCAATTCTGACATTTTAGCAGGTGCTCTCATGAAATCAATTAGAACTAGAAAACACCCATTCATACCATCTGATAATACACCATCTTTATAAGGGTACAGATCATTAATCTCTAATATTAGCAGTTCATGAGATCCACTCAAATTCATGTCACACTAAAGGAATCAAAAACAAGAGCAATCAGATCTTTTAAAAAAAAAATCACTCTACCCATCAGGGATAGAAATATTTTTGCTGACCACTGCAAACACTTTGAGAAATAGTAATTTCCTCCAGCCCACCCCCAATACAAGAATCCTACTCTGGTGACCAAAAAGAAAAAACTCAAGATCAACCATTTAATCTTTTTTTTTTTTTTTTTAAAGTCTCTACAAAAGTACCTAAAATTAACTGCTCCAAATAGGGAGCTTCAAAGACAGTTTCAGACATCTTTTTATCTGAAAATAGATGTTTGACAGAACAGTAAATATTTACTCATCTCAAGCAGTCCAAGACATTACCAGGTTGGCCACATCCAAACGCTTGCTTTTGGAGAGGTATACCAATTAAAACTAAAGAATTGCCTTAAGAATTTTTCACACAACTGAATTTAGATGCAACTTCACAACATACCTCATTAGTGCGTGCTTCTAGATATCAAAGAATCTGCAACCAGATGCAACATAAAATGTATCTGTGAAAGCAGGTTTTACAAAGTTAATTAATCTCTTTTACAGCTGAAATCAGGGGTGGATGAATGTACAATATCCCCATAAGGAATAGAGCAGCAGGCCTTAATTTATTAGCTGCAATCACCACAAATTAGAAACTTGACACTGATTTTTAGAATCAGTGCAGCTCTTAACTTTGTTTTAAAAAGTAAATGTGTAATATACACCCCTACCCCGATATAACGCTATCCGATATAACACAAATTCAGATATAATGCGGTAAAGCAGTGATCCAGGGGGGTGGGACTGTGCTCTCCGGTGGATCAAAGCAAGTTCGATATAACGCGGTTTCACCTATAACGCGATAAGATTTTTTGGCTCCCGAGGACAGCGTTATATCGAGGTAGAGGTGTATAGGGTAAGTATTGTCACCTTTTTTCTGTAATGGAAACTGCTGCATGCTCTTGTAAGGTGATAATGTTTTCACCCCATAGCTCATAGTATTACTAACCTGATCTCTCACCTGTGTACAACAGAAGTAGCTCCACCTGAGTCAATGGATAGAATCAGGCCCATTAGCTTAGTACATTAAGATCTAAATAAGAAAATCTATAATTTATTTATTTAACTAAATTCTGAAATCTCTGGAGTGTTTACTTTCAACTATGCCATACTATATGTGAATCCTATAAAAGAGGTTGTACTCATAAGCAAGGTCAGATTACTGTTCAATATTCTTTATGTAAAATAAGCTTGCCATGCGACATCACTGCTAAAATGTCCATCGTCTAACCCACTGTAAATAAAAAAAAAAAAAAAATCAAATTTTAGACTTAAGGGGGAATCTGATAATAGTTTTCAGACATGGTAAGGACTGGTATAAAGAGGATGACAATCAATTGTTATCTATGTCCACTGAAGGGAGGACAAACAGTAATGGGGCTTAATCTGTAGCAAGGTAGATTCAAGTTAGATATTAAGAAAAACTTTTTAACTAGTGTAGTTAAGCTCTGGAATAGGCTTCCGAGGGTGCTTGTGTAATCCCTGCCACTGGAGGTTGTAAGAACAGGCTAGATACACACCTGTCTGGGATGGTCTAGATTTACTTGGTTCTGCCACAACACAGGGGGCTGGAATTGATGAACGTTCAAAGTTCCTTCCAGCCATACATTTCTATGACTCTAAGCTATTTAGGCCAGGGATTGTCTTCTACTGTGTGCTTGACAGTATAATAATGATCCTCATTTGGTGACTCAGACACAGTGATAAATGTGGTCTAGCTAAGAACAAAGGGCAATTCACAAATACAAATTTAACCAACTATATTTTGTAGAAGTAGCAAAATGTACTATTTTATACTAGAATGTAAATATCTTTATCAGATTTTTTAAAATAATGAAAAATGCCAGAAGCAACTTATTAATTGTAATTAAATAATTTATCCAAAAAATGATAAGACATAAAAATATAATGACTAATTAAAATAATTCCATATAAACAATAAGCACTCAAAGTGGGAAGAATTTTAGTTTTTCCTCAGAACACACCTAACAAGTTTGTACACGCCAACACGTATATTAATTTACTGTCAAAATACACCAGTTGTGTATTTTGGTCTCCTCCTTGCTAGAGCCACTCCAGAATTTCTTCAAAACTACATTGCAGACAATGTAAAGTCCTTCAAATTTAGCGGATTCAGTTTGAAATTATAAGTTTGCAGGATCCTCTTGCAGGCATATTAAAATCTTTCAATTGATCTGTTTCCAGATTTGTGTCTTCATGAATGAGGTTATGAGGTCAGGGGAGTGCCTGTGTGTGGACATGAAGATGTGACGTGGTAGTGGCATGTTTTCCCATGTGTTGTAGGGGAAATACTTGGACTGGTCCCTATGAGTATGTCTATACAGCAAAGAAAACCCCACAGCTGGCCTATGCCAGCCAACTTGGGCTCTCGGGGATCAGGCTGCAGGGCTGTTTCATTGCTGTGTAGACTTCTGGGCTCAGGCTGGAGCCCGAGACCTGAGCCCGGAAGTCTACCCAGCAATGAAACAGCCCCACAGCCCGAGCCCAAGTCATCTTGCACATGCCGGCCACAGGTTTTTCTTTGTTATGTAGACATACCCAGCAGTTTCTTTCTAAAATCTACTGGTTTCTGTCAGGGCCTAAAAAATCCAGAAGGCACCATGCAGATATATAATGTATGCTAACACTTTCAAGATGTTCATGATCAAACTCCACAGAAGCAAATGCATTCTGTAAGCATGTTGTCCCCTCTGACTAAAGACCTGGGAAATTTGAAAAATAATTTAGCTTTCTAAATACATTAAAAGCAGGCTACAATTTGTTTCATAACAGAAGCCTGGTTAAAACCTAAACTGTGAAATGAACAGTGCTTCTCCATAATCTGAGGTTTCTAGACCAAGCCATTTTAAAGATACGTCTTTCCAGAGAAAAGTAGACGACTTTTCCAAAAGTGAAAAGTCCTTTCCCATCCACCACAAAACAGTTCCATATCTCAGGAAGTTCTGCCCAATGAACCTTAAATAAAAAAAGAAAAAATTTGGCTTTGATGCAATAATTCATGACAAATTTTAGAAACAGAGGAAATTTGGGGTCTGGAGGACCTCCCAGATAAGTGGGAAGCAAGTAGGACATATAGGTAAACTCTCCTGTCCAGGGAACTAAGAAGCCATCACAAACCCAAGCATTTAGGTTGGGGCACCTCCTGCAATAGCTCTGCAGAAGGTGATTGGACTGTGATGCAAGCAAGCCCAAAAGGGGAAAGTTGATGCAGGAAACAAGACTCTGAAATGATGAACAACTTTCCCACTGAATAACTATTCCCCTGGATAAAGAATGGATTTGTTCAACAGTCAGCCGGGGGCACAGAAAGCTTTCACAGATGAGATGTTCTTCTTGGACCCTTGGAAAAGAAGAGCTGACTCCAGCAACTAGGCTTTGTCCTTTATTTAGTCTTGTTTGTTGAGACAGACAACCATCACTGGGTTTTCTGCTCTCATAAAAGTGAGGTGGTCTTTTAAGAACTTCTCAAGGAACAGGAAGGTTAGCAGGATTGCCTGCAGCTCCAAGATAGCTTTGTACATCCTTAGTTCAAAGGAAGACCCTTGTCCCAAGACAGTCCTGCTTCAGGTGTGCCCCCATCCCAGGAGACTGGCAATGGTTAGATGAAAATCAAAAAGATCTTGAAGGGATGACCTTTCAGGGTGTGCTTTTTGAGCACCACCAAGAGTCTCTCTTCTGGACCGCATGGTTGGAATGCTACAATATCTAATGTATTACTATGAAGTTCACTCCACATATATCATCTGAACAATACATGTATGTCATACATGGATTATGCAGTGTTGTAACCATGTTGGTCCCAGGATATTACAGGCACAAGGTGGGTGAGGTAATAACTTTTATTGGACAACTTCTGTTGGTGAGACAGAGAAGTTTTTGAGCTTACATAGAGCTTCTTCAAAGACGATCTCTGTGTAAGCTTGAATAAAAGATATTACCACACCCACTTTCTCTTTCTAGTACATGAATTATGGCTATCATAAAAAATTTTCTCCATGAATAGCTGAGGATAATGTGAATGACGATGCAACACCATGAAGCTGACAGAAATCTAAATGTTCAGTCCACTCAATAAATCATACTGACACAATTATGTAATAATTTAAGCAACTAATATCTGTTATAGGAGTGAGTTTGTTTTTAGCTGTATTTTTACTTCAGAATCTAAAAGAACATGCTCCAGGAAGACTAGTCTTACCTCCAGCTATCTGACAATTTGCTTTTTTGAGGTAATACAACATACTATTCACTAATACCAGGTGCATGTCACACTACATCTCTGACTACCAAAGGCTGATCTGTTTTATTAAGATCTGAAAGTGCCAGCATGTTTTGTACTTGTATACTACAGAAACAGGGTTTGCAAAGAGATGGGTTACACTAGTTACCTTGATTTAACAGATTTTAAGACTTTTGGTTCTTTTTTTGAAGAGCATTTTTTGGGGTGGAGTGCATTTCTTTTTTTCCTCTAATAGTCATAACAGTAAGAATGTTTCAAGCTCACATCTTGAAAACTACCAAGGGATACGTGTATCCTGGGAGGGTCACAAAAAGGATGTTAGCCGTTTCCTTTGCTGTTCCAGACAATCTGAAGCAGACGCAAGAGGGCATGTCAGGCTAACAGGAAACTGTGCAATCTGATTGCAGGATAAGGGAAAGAAATGCTGCCAAGAGAAAGAATCTAAAAACAGTTTCCACCTTTTCAAAACAGGGGGAGGGGAGAAAACAACACAGCACCCTCATAGGCTCAAGTTTCTTGATTGCCAAACTTGGCTTGTCAGCTGGCAGCATAAACCACAGGTGTCCATAAAGGAAGCAGTTACTGCATGTGAGAAGCAGGAGTGAAAGGCAGTTTTCCAAAGTCAGCACAAGACAGAAGTGGGTATTATGGTATGTATAGGCATGCCAAGAACAATCTCTTAACATCCAGTTTCCCCTCCCTCCCCAAAAAGCAACATTAAATAGTATGGCACTTTATAAACCTGCTTCCTGAACTAAGGTATAAAACAACATTAAGAAGTCTCATTCAAAGCACCTCAATGATCTCTATCTCAAATGGAGTCAGAGAAAAGATTGCATATAATCATCCTGGCAAGTAATACTTGTCTTAAATGAATTTATCTTTCATGTGCAGCACTTGACATATAAATTTAGTCATGACATTAATATTGAAACAGGAATATTCTAAGATCAATGCTGAAAGCATCTGATGATTCAGCTTCATGATTTATTCAAATTAAAAAAGATCTACGAATCTATTTCCATTACAAACAGCAGCTCTTGAGGGCCTCCCCACCACCTCTGTATTTGCTATGAAGCAAATACAGAGCTACAGTTAACTGAGAAAATGTGCAACACCATATACTCAGATTTGCAGTGAAGGGTTAGTTAATAATATACTTCACAATTAAACAAAAACGAAACATTTTATTGATTTGTATTACCCATTTGAAAAAGAAGGCCTCTTTAACCCAACAATCTTGCTAAGAAGTTCTTTACAGCATTATCTATTCTAGAAAATGTATAGATGTCCATTTTAAAGACAAACACCATGATACGAGATCAAACCAGAGCAAACAATACTGATAACCTAATGCCCAGTATATGATCAAAACCAAGATACAGTAACAAAGTTTATGTAAGTTTTAGTTTACAATATTCTGTTTTTAAATAAAAATGAGGGAGAAGATAAAAGTGAAGGTAATAGTCTGTACTTATGAGAGCTAATTGTACTAGTGTCTCAGTTCTAACCAGTATTTTTCATGGATTATTGAGTTTTTGACTTGATTCAAATGAACTGCAGCTGCAAAAAAAAAGAATAGTAATCTTCTAACCTGAATTTATATCCTCTGCAGCAAGATGCCACGCTCATTTCCCTTATAACAGAGGTTGGCAACCTTTCAGCAGTGGTGTGCCGAATCTTTATTTATACACTCTAATTTAAGGCTTCACGTGCCGGCAATATATTTTAACGCTTTTTAGAAGGTCTCTCTATAAGTCTATAATATATAACCAAACTACTGTGATATGTAAAGGGTGGCCTGCTGGGACTCCAGGCCCGAAAGCAGGATGAGCAAGGGCTGGAAACCAAGATTGGCAGCTGAGGTGAGTGGAGTAGGTGGCTGGTAGGCCTGAGCAGGGCTGGAGGCCTGGACCCTCTCTGCAAGACAGCCTCCAACCGGAAGCAAGGTGAGTGGAGCTGCGCGGTAGAGACCCCTGCTGGTGAGGGGCCAGCAGCCAGAACCCCAGGCCAGCAGCCGGTGCTGAGTTGGACCCGCGGCGCGACCCCAGCTGGCAGGAGCCGGCAGCGGGAACTCCAGAGTGGGGCGGGGCTGAGCACTCAGCCCACCGCGGCTCTGGGGTTTTCACCGGCGGCTCCTGCTAGCCGGGGTCTCAGCCTGCTGCCAGCCTGGGGTTCCTGCCCCCCAGGCCAGCAGCAGGTGCTGAGTTGGACCCACGGCGGGTCCCGCAGGAGCCGGCAGTTGGCAGCGGGAACTCCAGAGTGGCGGCGGGGCTGAGTGGCTCAGCCCACGCCGCATGCCAGGAAAAATCAGCTCGCGTGCCGTAGGTTGCCGACCCCTGCCTTATAGACTAAACTGGAGGTCAGAGATTAATGATTTACCCTCACCTGTGAACAGTCATAAAACATACCCTATTTCTACCCTGTAGAAAATAAATGAAGTATGTAAATGTTGTAGAACAGTGGTTTTCAACCTGTGGTCCACAGACCCTTGGGAAGTTGCAGACTATGTCTACGATTTCCAAGGGGTCCGCACCTCCATTTGAGCTTTTTAAGGGTCCACACATGAATAAAGATTGAAAAACACTGGCGTAGAATATCTATCTTGAAGATCTATGCATAAGAATGCACATCACTCTATCTGAGTGTATACACAGTTTTTTATTTGGAAAAAGCACAGCTTGAAGAGTATTTGCACAAAAATAAAAAATCATGGAGTAATATTCCATTTTATATTTTCAAGTTATCTGAATTCTTTATTATACAGTGATTATGGGTTATTAAAATAACAGTTTTGAAAATTCATCTCATTACACGGTAGACTGAATGAATTTGTACCAGGACATTTTTTAAAAATGCATAATGTTAAGTATCTTTTAAAAACAGGCACACATGAATAATTGCAGCTTTCAGGTTAAATAACTAAGACAATATATTCCTTAAAATATAACGAATAATAATGTACCTGGAACTAGCAGATTAAAAGATTAATTTAAGAAAATGTATTTAAAAATTTCATTTGAGAAGAATCATATGGATTTATAGGTATAAAATCATTTGGAACTAAAAAACCATCAGCAAAGAGTTATAAATTGCTGAAAAAGGGTAATTACAAGAGAAGTGCTGACACCGCACTAACTATAGCAATTTCCCACATCATCATTTCAAAACTCAGAATCCCCAAAATGAATGATATTTTTGCCTATTCACAGACTGAAATTCACCCCTGCACAGAAAGTCTGGCACTTCGCTTAAAAGCAAACTTCAGTGGAGCTTAAGCCTTGCATAGGCCCCTCTGCACCAGGGTAAATTTCATTCCCTACTGCAGGAGCTTTAATTTTTCTTTCCCGGTGAAAAGGATTTGACACACATGAACTTGATAGGAAGAGAGACATTATTTGTAACAAGTGTCCACAAAATCAAAATGACTTTAATGTCAATGACCACTTTCATAAATTACTATTTATTTAAGCACAGGCTATGGACCTCCCTTAGCATAACTAAACTAGCCTCTTAAGTGAGGCCTTTTAACAACTTCATTTACACTGATTGTCATGTGCAGGATTCAGAATAATATTAAGTTTGTATGTGAAGGATTTTTAGATCGGGTTTTTTCATGTTCTAGAATCTAAATAAAATAATCAGCCTCATTTACAAAAGAGCATTTAAAGAGTCCTGGCTGGGATCCTCAAAGGAGCCTAAAGAAATTAGTTGCCAAAAGGCCATCCCTAACTCCCTACGGTTCATTTGAAACCCCAGCCAGATGCTACATAAAGGTAATTCCATTACTGCAAACTTAACTTCAGGAGATAAGTTCCACGCACTGGAAAATACAATACCAGTAAAAGCTCTGTTATCCGGCACTCAATTAAGCAGAAAGCTCAATTAACCAGCATTTCTGATATCTCCCAATACAAATCTTCAATCTAGTAACCGGGACTAGTATACTGCCCAGCACGTTATGCAATTGCATATTCTGCACTCTACTTTTATGCAAAAGAGGCAGAAGACAAGTAAGCAAGCTGATATCAGGGATTTCTTCAAAAAAGCAGCTTCCAGGGTGTGTAATAGGGTCATAATAGGCCAATCTCCTACACCTTCTACATCTACAATGATAATTGATGTTGATAATGATGACCCTGAGGCACTGCAAGATCCTAAAGTGCCTTCTGAATCATCAAAGAAAGATTAAATTATGTTTAGTATAGTTTTAGTGTGAAGTGTATTTTTAAATGATCTGGGTGTACGCCATGCACTTCCCATAGTGATATGTAGTGTCATAAGAGAACCTACTGTATAGAAAACTTTACCTGTATATACCTAAGTGCTTCAAGAAACCAACCACTCTGCAGTGCAGTACTACTACTGGATTGGTGAGTACCTGTATACTATTTTATACTTTATTCATTTTATTGTATTCTAATTCTTTGAAAATTGGTATTCCATTGTATAACTCTCAGTTAACCAAATATTCGATTAACCGGCACCCCTCTATTCCCCCAACATGCCAGATAACAGAGCTTTTATTGTAACTATTCCTTTGTAGCTTCTATGAACATGGGATTTTGAATTCCATGAAGCTGAACGTGGGGAAGATCTTTTGGATAAACCTTAAAAATCCAAAGGTCTTGTCTCCTCTTCATGAGCATTAGAGAGCCATTGATACAGGTTTGCTTAAGGCTCTGCCAAAATTTCACTGCCATTGTTCAGTGCAGTACCTATGTCCTTGTTGTATACCTAATGTAACCTGCAACTAGCTCCCAGAGACAGATGCATTCCATTGTTATTATGTGAATAGAATTTGTAAGGCACTTTGGAATCTTTAGAATAAAAACGCACTTACACTGTGAGACAATGTATTAATTCCCCAGTTCCACTCAGTATAACCCTAAATCCTGACCCAGAAGCACCATTCTCTTAGAGAGGCAAAAATTCTGATTTTCAAGGTAAATTCACTGTACTTGTCACACATTCCTAACTGTACAGCTACTTTAATAATTTTGTTAAAATAAATCCTTATGATACTGTGATTACTGTCTAAACTGAGCTGAGACCAAGACTTTAGCCAGTCTTCAATTACAAAGAAGGTTCCAGGTTTATCCACCAAATCAGACTATCACTAAAATCTAAAGTAATTATATGTAACAATTGTTCAAGTTCAAAATAGGCTATTAAGGGCAGCCAACAACAACAACATGCGTTCTGGAGAACACAATATCCAATACCAAGGCAACTAAAAATCTATGCTTCTGCATATATAGGTTTTCTCCTTTAATCTAAATTACTATTTTTTTCTAATCTACCCTCAACTACTTTCTTACAAAATGATCAGATGTTTACATAGGTAAGTGGCTTTATTGCTCCTATAGCAGGCAGTAAGTGGTTTATGAAAAACTAAAGTGTGAACAGCACTCCAAAATACTTTTAACAGTTAACGCCAATCAAAGTAAATTCATTTGTTTCAAATTCACTTATGCTTCCCTACATACACATTTAAAACTGTACATTTTCCTATTTATGAGTATAAATTCTGCCCTCCAATACTTGCCTGCAATTCCTTGAATTCAACGGGAGCTACACCATGTGTGCATCAGACAGAATTTAGGATTATGACTTGTTTTTGTTTTTATTTCAAATATTTATGTTATTTAGATTTATAAAACAAGCATTCAAACGCTTTGAAAGCCTTTAGATAACTTTCACAAAAATCTTTGACTACTCAAATCACTCCAAAGATATACAAAGATATCCCAGCAAACTTATGACAAAAAGCCCTCCACAAGAGGCATAACAACCATTTTAAAAATTCCTCCAACTCTTAAGCTGCCACCTCCCCGAATACCTAGAAGAACAGATGAAATATGCAAAGTATTAAAATCAAGTTCTGATAGACTAGGGAGACAGAGAGCAAAGTTAAAGACCCTCAAAATGCACACTGTTAGCAACTCCCTCCCTTACACTAAGCATGTTCCAGCTCAAGAAAACCCACTAATTTCAACTGTGGCAGTTTGGCATCAGGAGAGAGGCAGTCTTTCTTTCACATACTAGGTCATAAACCTTAAATTCTAAAATTTCAAAACTTCCAATCTAACATTGGGTGAAAACATTTCTCTCCAAAACTATAAATTACAAATAGATTCAATCGAAGTTCATACAGAACACGTTGGCTTCTATTATGGTCATTTCTCTAGATGCTGCCAAGTGGCTCTGATAGTTACATGTAAACATTAAAGCCAGGTCTATGCTACAAAGTTTTATCAGCACAGCTATGTGGGATAGGAGTGTAGGGAAAAAACCAAAACACCACTCCTAAACTATGTCTCCCCAACCCCTCCCACCACCACCCAATGTAGAGACACAATTATACCAGCAAAAGGACTCATTTTGCCAGTATATGCTGCATTTTCACTAAAGGGCTTTGCTGGTATAGCTATACCAGCACAGCCTTTGTAGTGAAGCCTTTGTAGTGAAGACTAGACCTAAGTATTGCCTTCAAATAAATAGGAGAATGTGCATCAGATTCATTAAGTTACCAATCATGAGTTACCTTTAAACGTTAGACTAGTATATGGATCAAAATCTCAAATTCCTCCCTTTTTAAAAGAAAACATACTTCCTTGTAAATAATTTGATTTTTCTTTTGTTTCACTAGATGAATATTGACAAAAAGCAATGAAATGTATATTCAACATTAGGTGCATCAAAATACCTACATTACAGTACATGTAATCACTTATAGGCTGACATTCTGGAATTAAAATATTTATCTTAAGAAATTTGTTTGAGGAGCAGGTATTATGAAATACTGTCTTACCTGGTAGATATCAGAAAGGCTGCTGCTTCCAGAATCACTAGTGATGCTACATCCTGAGTGACTAGAGGTAACGTGGGTCACCTGTGGGTGGAGACTGTCAGTAAGATGCAGTTTTGTGAAATCTGCAGGAAGCTACAGATGGAGTAGAAAAAGCAGCATTACAATATGGATCAGGTATGCACTCCAAAACACATTTAAATTGTTCATGCCACATTTTACTCCCTGCCAGGACCAAAACCTGTACAAAACATATTAAGAAGGCTCTTGGAGTTTGAGGATACAGCTTGCAACTTTAAGATTTATAGTTAAATTTGCTAACAGTTCAACAAAGTATCACAAGTGTAAAAAAAAAAAGACTTGCTTCTATTGTAACAAGAGATACAAAGACCATATCTAAAAACAAACACTGATGAACAAAATGCACTTCAATTCCAATGCTATGTTTAGATATAACTAAATTCCATGAGAGCCTTTTGTCAGTTTAAACAGTAAGGGTTTCTTGAAGGATGGGATTAGGAATGACCAATGTTGTATAGTAATTCCTCACTCAACATTGTAGTTACGTTCCTGAAAAATGCAAGTTTAAGCGAAACAATGTTAAGCGAATCCAATTTCCCCATAGGAATTAATGTAAACGGGGGGGGAGGGGGTTGTTAAGTTCCAGGGAAAATTTTTTTGCCAGACAAAAGACTTATATGTTGTTTGACTCACAGCTGTGACTAGGGTAAGTGAATATCCTCTGGGCCCAGGGTGAGGGTGTGGGCCAACAACACTCCCTCTCCCCCAGGCCAGCAGAGTCCTCCCCATGCAAGTTCTGGGGGTTTGGGCTCGATACAGGAGCCAGGTAGAGCAGGCAAGCAGCAGCATGTAGGAAGGGACACTGTGCTGCATCCTTTCCCAGCACCCCGGGGGATGTCTCTGCTGGCCTCTGAGCAGCAGATCACACAAATGCCTGCTCCAGATAAGTATCAGAGGGGTAGCCGTGTTAGTCTGGATCTGTGCATCCAACAAAGTGGGTACAGGTCTGTCTCATCTTACGCTGGGGTTACGTTCCGCAGTCAGAGCCTAAAGCAAAAATCTCGTATAGTCAAAATTACATTGAGTGTAATGGCAGGCGGAATCGCCTGCACTACAGGAAGAATATTTAAATGGTCATTTTCCTCTTTTGTTTTTGTTTTTGTTTTGTTTTTGCCGACCGCATAAAGCTGAAATCACACATGTTAAATGCGCCTAAGATGTGACAGACTTGTATTCACCCACGAAAGCTTATGCTCCAATATGTCTGTTAGTCTATAAGGTGCCACAGGACTCTTTGCTGCTCCAGATAAGTCACTGAACAACTCCCCCCCCCCCCCCCCGGGGGAGACCAGTCATCTCCTAAGGCAGTGGTTCTCAAACTTTTGTACTGTTGACTCCTTTCACACAGCAAGCCTCTGAGTGAGACCCCCCCTTAAATATATAAAAAAGTGTTTTTAATTTGTAACACCATTATAAATGATGGAGGCAAAGCGGGGTTTAGGATGGAGGCGGACAGCTCGCAACCCCCCATATAACAATCTCGCAACCCCCTGAGGAGTCCCAACCCCCCGTTTGAGAACCCCTGTCCTAAGGGAACCAATCTGCCGGGTTGCATGATACGCTCGGGACACACAACGCAGAGACATTGGGCCTTTAGATCCCTGAAGAGCTGGAGACAAGCCATAGGCTTCTGGAAGACCTTCCTCTCAGAGCAGCAGCTAATCCCGAGACGAGCAGGTGGAGGGAGCAGCAGCAGCGATCTCGCAGGAGGAGAAAGCAGCCCTGAGGCAGCCACTCTGCTGGGGCAGGCTGCCCTCAGTCGCTGCAGCATCTGGGAGCCGGTCAGAGGCAAGAGCCGCGAGTGATGGGGTCCCAGCACAGCTTGGCGCTAGCGCCGGGGGTGTCTCTAGGTGCAGGAAGTCTGGCGGCGGATCAGCAGCTCTCTCTGCTACCGGGTGAGTAAACCTGCCCTGGGCAGCAGAGGAGAGAGCCTATAATCCACAGGTACCGACTTTTCAAACTGATGGGGGGTGCTCGACCTTCAGCTCTGCCCCAGGCCCTGGCCCCCACTCCACTCCTTTCCCCAAGGCCCCACCCCACCTCCTCCCACCTCAGTTCTGCCTCCTACCCCCAGCACACCACATCACTCCGCGAAACGGCACTGGTGAACATTGTGCAACTTTAAATTAGCATGTTCTCTAATAGAACAGCGACTAAAACAAAAGAACTTTAACCGGGACGACTTTAAGTGAGGAGTTACTGTAAACTTTTCAGTAGTAAAGCACTTTGAATATGGATTTTTCTATACCTGTGTCACTGAAATCAATTATTATAGCACAGTAAAACCTGCTTGACTCAACTATCAGTCACTCTTTAAACCATAAACTCAGACAATAGGAAACAAAGGAAACAAAGCATAACTAATAATTTGCAGAGCTACAAAAATTATTCCGCAACCAATGTAACTGAACAATTTAAGCAACTGCAGAATCCCATTTGGTCACATTCCAATAAAGGAATAGGCATTGCTGTAATCACTTCAACACCACCAAACTGATTAAAACCCTAGCAACTTAAACTGTTTACTCACCAAACAAGCCCTTATTCAACCCTAGCTGCCCTCCATTCCCTAAGTTTAAGGTCCATATTTTAATGTGATTCCATGTGTGTAGCTCCCATGGAAATCAATGTAAATTGTTTATAAAAACTGATAGTTGACTAAAGGCCTTCATAAAGGGAAGTAACAGCCAACCTAATTACAGTACAATCTGAAGAAATATTTGAATGGTTGTTCAGTCATATTACTGAAGATCTAATATGCCAATCCTACCTAACCAAAAGCATTAAAGTCTATTACCTATTTACACCATAATATATATTGCAGGCGGGCAATTTAAATATTGCACTTTTTGTAAATATATACAGCCAGTAAATATTAAAATATTGGATATTTAAACCATTTTGTGTGTCCAGCAAACTCTATTACAGCGGTTTTCAAACTCTTTTTCTGGGGACCCAGTTGAAGAAAATTGTTGATGCCCGCGACCCAATGGAGCTGGGGATGAGGGGTTTGGGGTGTGGGAGGGGTTCAGGACTGGGGCAGAGGGTTGGGGTGCGGGGGTGAGGGCTGCAGGATGGGGCTGGGAATGGGGGGTTCAGTGTGTGGGAGGCGTCTCTGGGCTGGGGCAGGGGTTTGGGGTGCAGGAGGGGGTTGGGAGCTGGGTGCAGGAGGGGCTCCAGGTTTTGGGGGCTCGGCTGGGGTAGGGAGTTGGGGTGTGGGAGGGGGTCAGTGCTCTGGGCTGGGGGGGTTGGGGTGCAGGAGGGGGTCAGGGCTGTAGGCTGGGGCTGCGGATGGGGGGTTGGGGGTGCAAGAAGGGGTTCCAGGTTTGGGGGGCTCAGGGCTGAGGCACACAAGCGGCTCCGCACAACTCTTACCTGCAGGCACCAAGCCCCTCCCAGCCAATGGGAGTGCAGAGCCGGTGCTCAGGCAGTATGCAGAGCCACATGGCCCCCCTGCCTGGAAGCCGGACTGCTGCTGGCCACTTCTGGGGCACAGCGCGGTGTTGGAACAGATAGGCACTAGCCTGCCTTAGCCAGGCAGCACCACCGACAGGACTTTTAACGTCCCGGTTGGCAGTGCTGACCAGAGCAAGGCAACCCAGTGCCTTACATGCCGTGACCCTGTACTGAGTCACGACCCACAGATTGAAAAACACTGCTCTATTACATATTCAAATTAGCACCAATGTTATTATGGGGGCATTGATATGAACTCTATAGTTGAAGCTGCACTGAGATTTTCACTTACAAACAGGACTAAACTTCTGTTTCACAACTCAGTGTTTGATTTAAGTCTCCAAATTTGACACATTAACTCTTCAGAAGGCAACTCAATTTACAATAATTCTTTTAAATAATATTTACTCACTTCTGCCACAAAAACATTTAAAAAACCAAAAATGATCCGTATTCAAATTTGCTTTGTATTGCTCATAATTCTTTGGAACCCTCTAGCTAACCAATCACAACCTGCACCAACTCAGAACTTCTCACACAGTATCCTGATTGGAGCTGTGTAAATAACTGATTTTTTGGTTTGTTGGCTGAAATGAAAATTCTGAAAAATATTTCAGATGAACACAAAACAAAAAACAAAAACAAACAATTGTTTTGGGTTATATAAAACATTCTGTTTGATCTGAAATAAAGTGTTTCATTTGAGGCATTTATAACTTTTTTCTATTACAAGTAAAGCTCTTGATTAATCGCAGTTAACTCATGCAATTAATTAACAAAATTAATCATGATTAAAAAATTTTATCACGATGAATTGCAGATTTAATCGCACTGTTAAATAACAGAATACCAATTAAAATCGATTAAATATGTTTGGATGTTTTCCTACATTTTCAAATATATTGATTTCAATTACAACACAGAATACAAAGTGTACAATGCTCACTTTACATAATTTTTTATTACAAATATTTGCACTGTAAAAATGATAAATAGTATTTTTCAATTCCTCATATAAGTACTGTAGTGCAATCTCTTTATTGTGAAAGTGTAACTTACAAAAGTAGATTTTTTGTTACATAACTGCACTCAAAAACAAAACAATGTAAAACTTTAGAGCCTACAAGTCCACTCAGTCCTACTTTCTGTTCAGCTAATCGCGAAGACAAACAAGCTTATTTACATTTACAGGACATAATGCTGGTAAATTATTATTTACCATGTCATCTGAAAGTGAGAACAGGCATTCGCATGGCTCTTTTGTAGCCAGCATTGCAAGGTATTTACGTGCCAGATACGCTAAACATTCATATGTACCTTCATGCTTCAGCCACCATTCCAGAGGACATACTTCCATGCGGATGACGCTTGTTAAAAAAAATAATGCGTTAATTACATTTGTCAGTCAACTCCATGGGGAATAACTGTATGTTTCCTGCTCAGGTTTACCTGTATTCTGCCATATATTTCGTGTTACATCAGTCGCAGATGATGACCCAGCACACATTTGTTTTAAGAACACTTTTACTGCAGACTTGACAAAACGCAATAAAGGTACCAATGTCAGATTTCGAAAGAGAGCTACAGCACTCGACCCAAGGTTTAAGAATACGAAGTATGCCAATGCCAATGCGGAAACTACAAAACCCGGACCACTAAAAAAAGAAAATCAACCTTCTGCTGGTAGCATCTGACTCAGATGATGAAAATGACCATGTGTCAGTCCACTCTGCTTTAATCGTTATCGAGCAGAACCTGTCATCAGCTTGGACACATATCCTCTGGAATGGTGGTTGAAGCATGAAGGTACATATGAATCTTTAGCCCATATGGCACGTAAATATCTTGTAACGCCGGATACAACAATGTCATGTGAATGCCTGTTCTCACTTTCAGGTGACATTGTAAACAAGAAATGGGCAGCATTATCTCCTGTAAACGTAAGCAAACTGGTTTGTCTGGGTGATTGGCTGAACAAGAAGTAAGACTGAGTGGGTTTGTATGCTCTAAAGTTTTACACTGTTTTATTTTCGAGTGCAGTTATTTTTTGTACATATTTCTACTTTTGTAAGTTCAACTTTCATGATAAAGAGATTGCACTACAGTTTTGTATTGGGTGAATTGAAAAATACTATTTCTTTTGTTTTTTACAGTGCAAATATCTGTAATCAAAAATAAATATAAAGTGAGCACCGTACACTTTGTATTCTGTGTTGTAATTGAAATCAACGTATTTGAAAATGTAGAAAACATCCAAAAATATTTAAGTAAATGGCATTTTATTATTGTTCATCAGTGCGATTAATTACAATTAATTTTTAATCGTGCGATTACTTGCAATTTTTTAAATTGCTTGATAGCCCTAATTTAAAGTAAAATATATTTGAAAATGTCATTCACAACACCCTTAGAGGAGGTGGTGCTGCCTCCCTCACACCTTATAGCCACGTGTCTACATGAAGGAAAACACAGAGCACTCACATGTCCAATACACGCTCTCAAAAATCTTAAGTAATACACCTTCGTGAGCGTTTATGTTGTTTTTTTAAAGTAATAACAGCTTATGCAACAATTGCTAATATATCCAAAATCCAGTAGATAATGCAAACCAGCACAGTCTGAACCCGAGTAAGCCAATCACCTCCTTTTTTCATAATGCCTTTTAGATAGCTTTGCTACTAGCTACAGAATTCCTTTCATCACCATTAGTACAATTCTCCTCAAGTCATAACCCTAATGAATGCAACCCTCTAAGACCCAATTCCAAAAACTCTGACCAAAAGTTGTTGTTAAATAATATTCAATTCCGGAAGGTACAGTGGTTAAATCTCAAAATATTTTACGCAAACAGCAAGTATTTAGTTTTTAAGAGACTCAAAGAACATAGGCACAAAGACTCCAGTATAACTGATAAAATATGGTGTAAATAAAAACAGACCTCCTGAATTCCTAATATTTTACTAATGTAGGCTACTATTTATGCCTATACTCCAGCATCTTGTCAGTTCTAAAGGAGCATATAAGAAAGTTCTCCACACAATGAAAGTAAGGTAATATTAAGGGATTAAAATATTCCCAAATAAAAAATCAATCTGAACTAATTAATACCTCTTCACTCTAACTTTTCAAGAGATTCAAATAAAATTATATTTATTACTAAAATATCAATTCTACAAAATTAGTCTATGTAGAAAAAATAGTGCACTGATTATACAGTAACTCCTCACTTTAAATTGTCCCCGTTAATGTTGTTTCGTTGTTACGTTGCTGATCAATTAGGGAAAATGCTCATTTAAAGTTGTGCAATGCTCCAGTCTTATGTTGTTTGGCTGCCTGCTTTCTCCACAGCTGGCAGCCTCCCTACGCGCCCCCCCCCCCTTCCCACAGCGCCTCCTGCCCGCCGGCAGACCCCGCGGATCAGCACCTTCCCCCTCCCCCCCCGCCTGCGGCAATCAGCTGGCTTGCGGCGTTTCGGGGGCAGGAGGGAGCGGGGAGGAGCAAGGACTTGGCGCGCAGGCTCCCCCTCCCTCCCCAACGCCGCAAGCCAGCTGACTGCCCTGGGCAGGAGGGGAGGGAGGCGGAGCCTGCGTGCTGAGTCCTCGCTCCTTCCCCCTCCCTCCTGCCCCCTAAACACCACAAGCCAGCTGATTGCCCCAGGCAGGAGGGAGGAGCTAGGATGCAGCATGAGAAGTAAAGGGGGAGGAGGTGGGGGGGAGAAGAGGCAGGTCAAGAATGGGGGTTTGGGGAAGGGAGGGAGTGAGCGGGCTGAGGGTTGAGCCCCTCCCCCTGGTGCCTGCAGAGTAGGGGAAGCTGTCGCTGCTGCACAACGTGCTTCTCCTAGCCTACAGCACCTTCAGCCTCCTTGCCTGCCTCAATTGTCTCCAGTGCCAGTGGGCTGTGCCTGTGTGGGGTAAGGCAAGGCACCTCCCAACTATAGTACTGTACTGTATGTACACTATGTTTGTAAACACACAGCACATGCACACCACTCCCCGCCCCCACCGTAGTATTAAATTGCTTGTTTAAAATTGTTTAAAATGTATATAATGCCTTTTGTCCGGCAAAAAAAATTTCCCTGGAACCTAACCCCTCCCCATTTACATTAATTCTTATGGGGAAATTGGATTTGCTTAACATCGTTTCACTTAAAGTCGCATTTTGCAGGAACATAACTACAACATTAAGTGAGGAATTACTGTAGTAAAATTCACTCAGTGCTTTTTTTGAAGTTCAACACAACATGCTTATACATTCGGACCATTCTTATTCCAAGATGTAATTTTCTTTAGACTAAATCTGTACGTTTCAAGATCTAAAATAATTTAAATTACGAGGACTGCAACTTTTACACACATTCTATGTGCTTCTGAATATAAAGTTATGGTGTAGTCCCACGGCCAAGGTTGGTGAGTCAGTTTCAGTGAAAAAAAGGTTTTTTTTAAACTCATCCATCTATCAAAATAGTCATAATTTTGTCTTACTTTTACACAACAAGCATTATACTGTATCTGGAAAAAAATATTTCCTGTGATGTAATCTAAGGGAACACCAGCAAAGGCAATTTCTTATGTACTACTGGTCCTTTGGCGGGAGAGGCTTCTCATCTTTTTTTCCCTTGAATGTTATTAGGGAATGTGAAAGACTATATGGCTGCCAGAATTGCACAGGAGGCAATTTAGGAAAATCATTATAGTATCCACTCTTACACATATATAACTAACTCTGACATATCTTTATTACACATGCACCAAATTCAGTTAATTTTTACAGAGTTGTTGACAAGTTATCCATTTTCACACCAAATCTACCTGACAGAGAACCACACTGGTTACCTAGATAGATTTTAAAAAATGAAGAGTATGGCAAAGCGCAGGAGAAAGTCTACTGCCTATAAGATACTTGAGAAAAATGGATTCCTATTGACTAAAGGAAAGATGACCCCATGAAAGTATGTCTATTAATTTTCTATTAGGGATTAATATAAGGCAAAATATCATTTCACATGCACAGACACTGTTCTTTCAAATAAAACAATCACCCAGCTAATGGAGCATGCATCCCATTTCAGAGACCTCCTTAAGAGAATCAACCCAATTTCTTTTTAAAACTGTAAAATTAAATAGTATTTTTTCCATTTTCTTTACCAACAATTATGTGAAATTATTGTCCTTGGGACAAAAACTCTCTCAGAAGTGAAATAAGGTTATACCTTTAAACATATAATCACATCAATAATCACAAGTACTCCTCGTTCTTTTTGCTGATTCAGACTAACACGGCTACCACTCTGAAACCTTCCTACCCTTAAAGCAGTATTTTATCACCACCACTCTCAAAGTGACTTACTACTTATGTGAGTGCAAAGCCAATGATTACTTCTCTCTATAGATGTTCCTCCTAGTTTAAGAAGAGCATAATCGTTCTCGTCCTCTAGAATGTGCCTTGTCTATGCAACGAACGATAGGACTTGATAGATCCTGTATTCAAGATCATAATGGGCTTCACCCTGGGTTTCTTATTCACTAACTTCAATGTCACCTTTGGCCGAGTAAGGAGCTCAGGATTGGGCTCTTGCTGCATATTTCTTCATATTTGTTAATACTATGCTTCCAAAAATATTACAAACACAATATAAGCATATCAGATAAATCTGAAAATTTACAGTCAGTGGGACAGGGAGAAAGACAACAAATATGCATTTGCAATGTGATATAGTAACAGAAAAGGCCAATGCAATTTTCTACTATATAAATAGTCCTCTAAACGTCTTTGGTAAACACCCACATATAACGTTGCATTCAATTCTAAGAACTAGATTACCAAATAAATAAAATAACGGGGACAAACAGGAAAGAAGTTCAGCGAAGAACAAAATATACCAGGAAACTTGAGGAACTAACTTATAATTAAAAAGATTAAAAGAGTTAAATTCATATAAATTAACTAATATACAACTAAGGGGTAGAGGAATGCTAGAGACATGTTATTAGCCTAGTGAGTATCAAGAAAAATGTCCAATTACGAGGTTGAATACCCTCCTTAGAGAAATGATGGAAACTTCCATTCCTTGAGATATCAGTCTCATGATATTTGGTGCTTTTCTTCAAATCCAACTCCTGGAGTCAAGTGATTTTGTGAAAATCTCAGCTTTTGTTTAAAAGAAAGACAGGAGGAGGAAAAAAGGCTCAAAATCCAACAAAAAAACCCTCATTTTTTAAAAAGTCTCATGATTTTTAAGGCAATATCATGATTGTTTGGGGTTTGATTCATGATTTTGAGCATCTGGCGTTGTAACAGATATCCTACACTAAACTGGACAAAATACTAGAAAACACACAAAACAATCCTGCATGATTGGGGATGGAGAGAGAAACATAACAAGAAGGGATTTTTTTTTAGCTTTAACCTTTATAATCACTACAGCATATTCCAAGGGTGCCAAACGGCAGCTCTCAAGCCACATGCGGCACTTTTACAGTTAAACGCAGCTCCCTCCATTCCTCCCCCATTCTCTACCTACCAGACTGTGGTGGGGAGCTCGGGGCTTCTGCCCTGCAGCACCCGGGGGGGGGGGAGGGATCGCGCTAGGGGCTTCTGCTAGAGACAACTGCCTACCGGGTGGGGGGCACAATTTAAAGGTTTGCCCCTCCCAATAGCTTGAGTCTTGCCCCCAGCTCATCCTCAACAGCCCCTCCCCGCAGGTTCTGGGTGTTAGCTCTGCATGGAGAGGCCACGGCAAACAGCTGGAAGCTGCAGGGAGAGGCTGCTGTTTTAGCTCCTTAGGAGAGGCAGCAGCAAAAGCAGAGACTCTCCCAATAGCTCCCCGCTGTTTGCCACTGCCTCTCCCCATGGCCGCAGCTCCCAGCTTGCTGGCTCCACCAGTTGCTGTGCAGAGAGGGGATCTGGTAGCACCATGTGATCGAGTGGGGCCAGCAAACCCTGGCAAAAATCTGAGGGGACCATGTGCTCCTCCACCCGTCCAGTCTGGCTTCTGCCCAGCAGGGAGGAGGGTCTCGGAGCTTCAGCTCCCTGGGGCGCACCTGCCGGAACTTGGGGCTTCAGCAGGAGCAGGGCTGAGGCCCCAAGCCCAGGCAGGTGTCTCCCACAGGGCTGAAGCCCCAAGACCCCCATCCCTACAGGACTGAAGCCCCTAACCTCACCACCCCACAGTGGGGCTGAAGCCCTGTGCCCCAGCAGGCACGCCCCAGCTCTTGAACTTCTGAAGATTGTCCTATGTGGCTTGGAGGATCAGGAAGTTTGGCCACCCCTGGCATATTGTGTGTGTGTGTACACACACACACACACACACACACACACACACACAAAATGCTTCACCATTGACCCCTTCCTCAGGACTTAATGAAGACAATCCCTTCTCAAAAAGCTCTGGAAAAAAGTCCCAATTGCCCTTAAACTTTTGAAATTATATATTACTGGCTGCTAGTCAACTGAAAATTTTCCCACTATTATTCTAATATAATGTATTCTAAAGGAATGTATCTCACTTTTCAGAAAGAATGAGCTCTTTTACTTAAGAGAAATAACACAAGGTACAGTAACTCCCCACTTAAAGTCGTCCCAGTTAATGTTGTTTCGTTGCTGATCAATTAGGGAACATGCTCGTTTAAAGTTTAACGCTCCCGTCTAACGTCCACCTGCTTTGTCTACTGCTTGCAGGAAGAGCAGCCCATTGCAGCTAGCTGGTGGGGGCTTGGAACCAGAATGCACCGGCAGCCCCCCTATCAGCTCCCCGCTCCCCTAAATTCCCTGTGCAGCAGCTGCCCAGCAGGTTAGCAATTGCAGCTCTCACTCCCCCCACTGCCATGTGCTGCTCCTGCCCTCTGCCTTGGAGCTGCTCCCCAAGACTCCTGCTTGCTGTGCGGGGGGGAGGGAAGGAAGAGGGGGGCTAATGTCAGGGTGTCCCCCTCACCCCTGTTCCTGCACCCCACTTATCCCATCTTCTATAGAGCGGGGGGACACACCAGGGACACACCAGGGCTCAGCCTGCAGCAGCTGCAGTCTCAGCAAGCTGATCTAATTAACTTAAAGGGGAAATGCGCATATCTCCCTCCATTCCTGCTGCCTTGTAGAGTGAGAGAGTTAACCCTTGAGGGCTCAGCGAATTGCAAGTTCATCATTTAGCAGTAAGGGAAATATCCCACCCTCTGGCTCCTCCACCTCAACCAAGCTTCACAATCATGATCACTGTATACCAGTATTAAATTGTTTGTTAAAACTTATAGTGTGTGTGTGTGTGTGTGTGTGTGTGTGTGTGTGTGTGTGTGTGTGTGTGTGTGTGTGTGAGAGAGAGAGAGAGAGAGTGTGTGTGTGAGTGAGTGTCTTGTCTGGTGAAAAAATTTTCCCTGGAACCTAATCCCCTCATTTAAATTAATTCTTATGCGGAAATTGGATTCGCTTAACATTGTTTCGCTTAAAGTCGCATTTTTCAGGAACATAACTACAACGTTAAGTGAGGAGTTATTGTAGTATATTTATATAACCTTCCTTCAGCCTACACTCAGCAAACAACTCTACTTGTAACCAACCTAATCTACCAGGATATCAGAGTGAGTTGATGCTTCAAAAGATGTATTTATTTATTGATATAGCACTGAAAGTGTTCTATTTTAATGTAAAACAAGTGGACTTCCCTTTGTTGTAACTGTACTATATATAACACTGTGTGTGTCGTATAATAAACAAACAATACTCTACTTTTTTACATTAAAACAGAACACTTTCAGTGCTATATTTATATAAAATTCACATGGATTTTTGTCATGTCAAAATTTTTATTTCGTTAACACACACAGGACAGGGTGCAGACTCTAGTTCAATATCCCATTCCCAGGAACTACAATAATACAAAATAATATAAAATGACTTCATCTGAATTGCAGTCATTTGCATTTTTCAATTGATAATTACTGTAGCAAGTGAAAACAGTGAATACTAGAGATAAAAAAAATCTAAAATACATTTTTCAGATGATCAGAAAAGTAAAAATAGAGACCCTACACATCATTCACTTTTAGATTCACAGATTGCAGTCGTTCATAAACATGATCTTTGGTTTAAGGCTCATCAGCACTTCACTGAGACAAACAGTTGTTAACTTTCAAAGCAATTTAAGTACATTACTGGTCTTGAGAAAGTTTGAAAGCAAATACAGCAAAGCACTGCTGAATAGCTTTATGGCATAGTTTAATAGGACGTGTGCATCATGGTTTCATGAGAAGATAAACCAAGCTATCATCTTTTTATGGACCACTATTTCAGTTTTGATATTCCAATGTATTAAGCAAAAAAGGTACCATCCCCTTCACTAGTCATTCTTCAGCCCCAAATATATTTGTAGATTAAAGTTTATTCAATACTGTACCTTTAATTTTTATGAAAAATATTTAGCTAATAGTGAATGAATCCAAAACCTATTTAAATGCTGCAAAATGAATCTAAAGTACCACCACCGATACTGTTTATAAATTATTCCTTTAGTCCGCCCTAGGTATCTACTTCACACATTAAGATTATATCAAAGATATTTAGCCTCTGGCTACATGGTTTTTGTGGATGACCAACACTGGAGCAAGTGAAATGCAACAAAGTCATCTCAGTTTTCTGTTTCATTGAAGAAAAAAAAAATATTTTCTAAAAGATGACATTGGTCAAATAGGGAGGGTATTAATGGCTATTCCATATTCCTTTCTCATTGCTACTAAATGAGAGAGAAAGGAGGATAAGCTGCAGCATATGATTTTTTTTATGATTTGTATTGAGATAGCACTGTGACTCCAATCAAAATGAGGGTCCCCTAGGCATTTTATGAAGATGGTAACATAAAACATTTTATTGTTTGATTCTTCCACAATGCTAATACACTTGCTTGTCACCTATAAGAAAACATTTATAAATATTTGGTTCGTTACATTAACCTAACCAGCAGAAGCTAAATGAACACTACCCGACTGAGGGAATAAGTGACTGTAATAAAGATGATGGGCATTCATCTCACTGGCTACTTCAATATAATTCTTTCACTAACCAAGGGAGACATCAAGGGAAACATTAGTTCTATGGCTCAGTGATTTTAAAGGCAGCAGTCAATATAAGTAATTACAGAATAATAAACTAATTTCTATTGATTTTTGTCTACAGACATGATGCAGACTGACATGTGCAGTGCAGTGTTAAATTTAAAATAAATATTTAAGTTATACAAGGTGTCCAACAAGGATGCTACTCCCTAGTGAGTCTTTACTCATTACACAGTTATATTGTCCATAGAATTTGCTATCAACCAAAAATGGAACACTCAAAATTAAGATCAACACACTGAATGATCATTTTAAGCAAGTTTTTCATCTCTCTCCTGCACTGATAAATATCTATATTATATGCACACTATAAAAAGAAACAGAGATGTTGAAATTAACCAATGGCTTATGGCCAGCTGATATAGAAGATATGCAAACAGTATGAGGAAAGCTTGAGTTCTTTCCATCTCCGGTTGTTCAGGGCTGAGGACTGCTACATACTATGCACCTCGTAGTGCTCTGCAGTAACCTCTATGTAAAGTTAATGCACTGAGTACAATTTTCCTCAGCCTGAAGGACTAACCAGGTGTGAGCGTGATGGTAAAGTAATTTAACAGGATGTATTCAGGGAGAGAAGAAGAGAGTTCTTGCAAGTTCTAAGAAGTAACTTTCCTCCAGGGACACAATTTATGAGGTGCACCTTTGGAACTCAGTATTGTTCATTCATTGTATAAATCTAAATTTGAGACAAAAAGCTCTTTGATTACCTCTATTTTCCCTGTGCTTAATCATCACAGGTAAACTGCTCTTTTTTGTATACAATTTTTCAGTCCATCACTGCCCTTTTTTAACTTGTTTTTTCCTTTGCCAACATTACTGACACTGCTTTCAAAACAGCGATTAGCATTTGCCGGTTCATGGAGTTCAACAATTTCTTCTTTTAAAAGCAAGCATAAATGTTCCTTTTAGTATACATAAAAGAGCAATCAATGGATGGAGAACACCTTATAAATGGGTTAAACCCTCCCCATGTTTCCTCACACAAGCAATTAAAATGAATGTGAAGAGATGACACAAATAATGCATAAAACCTGAGATGGGGGGAAAGGAAACAAGTTGAAAGAGTGCAATTACCTCAAATTAAGGTTAACATTGAGATCTTTTAAAACTAAAAACAGCTTTCTATTGTGCTTGTACTGAATGGCTACAATTAAATGACAAAACCATTTAATGTAGGTTTTTATGCAGCTGTTAGTCTTGTTTCCTCCACCCAAAGTTACAGGGTCAAGTTTATCCTCAGACATGGGTGCAACTCCCAGTCACTTAAGTGAAAATTACACTTATGTTCCAACAGAAGAATTTGTCCAATCTTCACAGCATTTTCTGGGACATGTAATAATCAGTTTGGAGTCATGATTCTTCATACAATGTTATTTACTACTACACCACAAACAAATGAATTAGTCTCCCATGAGTGCACATGTAAGCCAGTTTCTGTTTCCACCTACATGTATATAGCAAGAGAAAGCAAAAGTAGAAGTTTTAACTATATGTATTGGCAGCAAGCACAACCAGACAGTTGGATAGGTGCTTTTATTACTGTATAAAATATAATAAAACAATAAATAATTTCTTGTTCTTATTTATATTTATTTTTCATTTCTGTTTTTCCAATAGTGTACATATGCACAGTTTTCTATTTGGAATAGTACATAAGGTGGAACAAGTGAAGAGAAGTTTGCATATTTTTTCACAATTAAGACATAATGCAGAAGAATATTGTAAAGTGTTGCATCAGAAAATGCTTAAATTAAAAGGGGAGAGGGTTGGATTAAACCTCTGGAAAATTTCTTGATGCTGATTGCAAGGAGGTTAAAGAAATCATTGTAAAAATAGTTTTGAAGAATCTTTTAAATATCACATTTTAACATTACCTGATAGATTGATTTGGGTTCTTCTCTGATATGACCACAATGAACAATTTAGCATTCGTACATGAGAATTTAAAATGAGAATTTAAAAAGTTTCAAAGCGGCAACAACCCCACTCATCCCATTAAAAATCCCAGACTATTTTCTGTTTCCCAACTATTTTGATTTTAGATGGCATTTAACAATAATATATCAATTGCATGACAACCTCAACCTAGGTGGGGGACCAGATCCTCCTCTCATCCCAATTGTCTCCAGCATTTCTCAATAAGCTTTAGAGTCTTATAAATCAGTTCCAATTGGTGCCATGCAAGCACCCCATTGTGGAAAACATTCAGAGCTGAGGCTACAAAAGGACTGTGCTGTGTACAGCCCAGGTTGTCTCACTAACCTTTCCAACAACTTCATACAAATGTTGGATAATATGGGGAGAAAACAGCCTTGTGGAACTCCACAGGTGAGGGCTGTGAAGGTGGAGGAACAGCTATTCATAACAAGCCACTGGGTTTAGCCTGAGAGGAAAGACCATTTCAGGGATCTGCCATTCACTTCTGCAGCTTCTTGACGAAAGAACAGAGCACTGGTATTCATTTTACTTATAAGTTTCCTATTAATTTTCTTCTTTTCCGATTCATTTCTACCCTTGGCTGGTAACTTCCTTCCTATTGTGATGGAGGAATACACAGTCCCCATTGGAAGTTATTGTCAATACTACTCTGTAGAGAAGATAGAAATATCTCACTGCAGAATACATGGCTGCAAATCAGGTGTAAAAAAAAAATCTATAAATCAATGAAATAAGTATACCCTATTCCTATTAAAAAAAAAACTATCAAATTAATCTATGTTTTAAATAACTGCCCTGAACATTTATTATGAAAAACAAAACCAGTCTAATTAGTGGCCTCACAACAGTGCACTGAATGGTCATATGGGAGATCCAGATTCAATTCCCAGTTTCTCACTTGTGAGCAGGGATTCAGAGTGCTGTAAAATCAGCATGCTAAATCTCAGGAGGGAGAGGAAATTCCTGGCATAGCAACTGTTCTGATCAGTTAAAGAGCAGAGATGATAAACTCCAGGGGGAATCCCATGTAGTTGTTCTCAGCTGTTTTTTTTTTTTAAAAAAATTACTGCAATAATACATTACAATGATAAGGGTGAAAAAGCGAGGAAAAGGAAAGAGCACAAGAACGCATGGTCCCTTCTTGTGAGCACACACTCTGTTCAGCCATTTTGGAACAAAATGTTTTATATATACCACTTTGTTTTGCACTCAAGATAAAATATACTTAAAACATATCATTTTCTCATGTACCTGTACATAAATGTATTTCAAAGCATCAACAGGCTAAAACTGTATATTTTCACTTTTGGCATGGATCAAAACGTTAATCAAATTCTACACACCATAAAATGGAGGTTTACTCTGAAATCATACAAATAATATTCAGTAATGCAAATAGTGCTGCTAAAATAAGATCTACACCACAGAAAATTCTGCTATTGTACTACTGAGATTATCTCCGCTCTTTGTCCTCCTCCCTGAACAACCTTTCTAGAACAAACTAATAAAACTCAAATGTATTATAATTGAGTGAAAGGCATCTCTGCTTTGGGTTGGCAGGCAAACAATGGACTGGGTTTAGCTTCAGTAACACTAATACACCAAACCCCTCCCTACCGACTTACAGAAGAAATTTAGAGTTTCTGTGACAAAATCTGCGGCAATTTATGCAGCATGATTAACTAGATCCCGACTGAGTATCACCCCTGAGTGGCTACATGGATTAGCATAGACTACAAGACACTGAATCATCATACTCAGCCTTTGACCTCAAGTTAAGGGTGCATCTGCCATAAATATGGCAGAAAGGCTCTGTGTCTACACAACTACTGATTGTTCTACAGAAAGAGTTTGACATTTTAGATATGAAATTAACCTGGATATTGAAATTTAGTCAGTTAAGAAGTTAAGTTTGTGTAGTTATTATACGTTATGAACCGTATATTGCCTTTTTTGAATTATCTGAAATTCAAGCAGAATGGCAGATGTGCAGTCATTTAACATGTGATGGTTCGGTGCGTGAATCCCTCTTAACACAACTTAGCACAATCATTTTATTTAACGTGTATAATCTTCAAATAAAATCATTTAGTTTCAGAAAAAAGGAAATTTGCTTCCTAATGTAAACAATTTTTGTCTTTATAAACAAAGCTGCGTGGGTTATATGTTTTGGAGACGGGCCCATTGGAGCCTTAAATTCAGTTAACTGGGAAAACTATAGACATAAAATTTGTCATTTTTTAAGGTTTTCCTACATATGACAAACTGCTCAGCCATATTATCACTTATAATGCATCATAAATATGTATATTTTCCTCTTACCTTTAAAAGTGTGTCTCAGTTTATGACACTTTATTAATCACTGGGAAATATATAATCATTAATACATTAATCTAGTTTACCCAATTCCCTGGGAAAGTTTTATGCTCATAATTAAGCCCAGGCAATGAAAATATATCTGGCTATATATTTACATGCAAGTCTCTCATAATAAACGCAGACAGAAGGAATGAAGACACCAGTTTTCCTCTTTTTTTGGAAAAATAACTAAAATTTTTGGACAGACAACATACCATCAGCAGATAAGCAAACACTAAGTTTCATCTCTTTATTCTTTAAGTGGTACTTCAGACCATATTTCCTTAAAAACATCACTACTATTACTACCCATATTTTGAGATTTTTTTTCCTCTGCACTTATCCCACTGTTTCAGAACAGCTGTATATGTGAGCAGGTTAGTACCATGTACAATAATGTCTTTTTTTTTTTTTCAAACGTAGGCTAAATTGGGGGAAGAGAGAACTTTCCTACAAATGGTATTATAATAAGACCATAGCAACAGCTATGCCGTGCATATCATTAGTTTGCTGATATGAGTCTATATTTTCCTATACTTTACAATTGATCCTCTAAATGTTTCAGCTACTAAGATCATTTCTTGATGAGTCTCAAACAGCAAGTCACTGATATATTTATTTTTTACATGCAATGAAGGGCCTGCTCCTTTCTCCTGGCAATTCCCTGTTACACCAAGTAGGCACCAAACCAGGTGCCTTTTCTCACCACTGAGGACAAAAGCATTGTTTCAAATAGGAAGGCCCCAAAGCATTAAAGGCCTTATAGGAAAAAAACAACATGTGAAATTCTACCCACAAATCAGCAGGTAGCCATTATAGATCACAGAATACTGAAGGCATAGAGTAATCATGCAAATAATTTCATGTGGAATGAGCTGTACTAGGGACCTTTTCAGTAACTGGTATTCTTTGAGATGTGTTGCTCACGTCCATTCCGTATTAGGTGTATGTGCTCGCCACATGCACCGGTTGGTGCTGTAAGTTTTTCCCTTAGCAGTATCCGTAGGGGACCAGCTCTGGCGCCCTCTGGAGTGGTGCCCACATAACACAGTATAAGGGGCGGCACCGGCTCCCCTCCGCTCAGGACTAAATCGAGAGTTGCCTCTCCCCTTGTGGGTTCCTGTACCAGCTGCTCCAAGAAGCAGTCATTTAAAGTATCGAGAAATTTTGTCTCTGCATTTCGTCCTGAGGTGACATGTTCCCAGTCAATATGAGGATAATTGAAATCCCCCACTATTATTGAGTTCTTAATTTTGATAGCCTCTCTAATTTCCCTTAGCATTTCATCATCACTATCACTATCCTGGTCAGGTGGTCGATAATAGATCCCTAATGTTATATTCTAATTAGAGTATGAACTTACTATCCATAGAGATTCTATGGAACATGTGGACTCACTTAAGATTTTTACTTCATTAAAGTCTACATTGTCTTTCACATATAGTGTCACTCCTCCCTCCCTCCACCCCCCGGCAGGAACTGGTCTGTCCTTCCAATATATTTTACCCCGGAATGATTGTGTCCCATTGATTGTCCTCAGTCCACCAGGTTTCTGTGATGCCTATTATATCAATATCCTTCTTTATCACAAGGCATTCTAGTTCACCCATCTTATTATTTAGACGTCTAGCATTTGTGTACAAGCGCTTGAAAAACTTGTCACTATTTATTTGTCTGCCCTTTTCTGATGTGTCCGAATCCTTATGTGAATGTTTCTCGTCTGATCTGGACCTTACATTATCCTCTTCCATCCTCTGCTCCTGACTAAAACCTAGAGAATCTCTATCAATAGACTCTCCTCTAAGAGAAGTCTCTGTCCAATCCACATGCTCCTCTGCAGCAGTCAGCTTTCCCCCATCTCCTAGTTTAAAAACTGCTCTGCAACCTTTTTAATGTTAAGTGCCAGCCGTCTGGTTCCACTTTGGTTTAGGTGGAACCCATCTCTCCTGTATAGGCTCCCCCTATCCCAAAAGTTTCCCCAGTTCCTAATTAATCTAAACCCCTCCTCTCTACACCATCATCTCATCCACGCATTGAGACTCTGAAGCTCTGCCTCCCTACCTGGCCCTACGTGTGGAACTGGGAGCATTTCTGAGAATGCCACTATAGAGGTCCTGGATTTCAGTCTCTTCCCTAGCAGCCTAAATTTGGCCTCCAGGACATATCTCCTACCCTTCCCTATGTCACCGGCTCCTCCCCAGCACTACACATAAGTCTATCCAGATGCCTCGAGAGATCCTCAACCTTTGCACCAGGCAGACAAGTCACCATACGGTTCTCCCGGTCATCATAAACCCAGCTATCTAGGTTTCTAATGATCGAATCTCCCATTACCAACACCTGCCTTTTCCTAGTGACTGGAGTTCCCTCCCACGGAGAGGTAACCTCAGTGCAAGAGGATATCCTAACACCATCTGGAAGGAGGGTCCCAACTATGGGAAGGTTTACCTCTGCTCCCGTTGACTGCTCTGCTTCCCTGGGCCTTTCATCCTCCTCAACAGCGCAGGGGCTATCTGACCAGAGGTGGGACAATTCTACAGTATCCCGGAAAGCCTCATCAGCATACCTCTCTGCTTCCCTTAACTCCTCCAGTTCCGCCACCCTGGTCTCCAAAGCCCGTACGTGGTCTCTGAGGGCCAGGAGCTCCTTGCACCAAATGCACACATAAGCCACCTGCCCACAGGGCAGGTAATCATACATGCTGCACTTAGAGCAATAAACTGGATAGGCCCCACTCTGCTGCTGGGCTTCTGCCTGCATTGTCTCCTGCAGCTACCTAGTTAATGAAAGGGTTTTGTTTAAATTAAGAAGTTTTGAATGTAGTTTAGTTTACAGGTTTTACAGAACAACAAGTGAACCCTGCCCCCTTCCAAACTCCCTTGCGAAACTCCCTGTTAGCAGCCCTTGGTCGCAAAGCTCCATGGTCGCTTGCGCACTGCTTTATAAAGCCCTGGCCTTCTTGATAGCCCTGCCTACTGACTAAGGCTCAGCCAATTAACAGATCCATCCTCCCCGTGTCTTTATTTTTCGGGGGTGGCCCAAGGTTGCCCTTGCCTCTCCTTGTGTTTAACCGCCTCAACCACAAGGGAACTGGGGTCTGGGTGGGAGTATAGGTACTCATGCCCTTTGGTTGCCACAAAGTACTTACGTTTAGCCCTTTTAGAGATAGGGGCCAGGGAAGAGGGGGTCTGCACAGGGCATTAGTGATTTTGGAGACCCTTTCATGAAGGGGTAGGGCCACCCTGGCGGGAGCCGAGGAACAAAAAACCTCAGAGTCCGAGGGCTCTTCCAATTCCTCTGTGTGAAGCCCCAGGTTAGAAGCAACCCTATTCAAAAGTTCCTGGTGCCCCTTGGCATCATCCTGAGGAACTGGGTGAGGGGCCCCGTGATAGCCTTATCTGGTGACGACGAGAATGATGCTGGTGCTGCGGGAAGCTCCACGTCCATTGGTAGTCCAGCAGCTTGCTCCCCTGGGTCCTCCTGAACCTGCAGAGTCTTACTCCCTGAAGCCCCAAGCAACAGAGGCAGACAGGATACAGAGGCTCCTGACACTGGGAAGGTTGGGTGAACCCCCAGAGGTTCCATGGGTACCATGGTGAAGGCCACTGCATTTGGAACCATGGGGCAGGTTTCGGTGCTGATAATGTAGTCGATACCACCAGTTCCGGGGATTGTCCCGCAGTCCAGGAATCTTGCTCCGAGCCGGAGCTACCGGCGGAGCGGTCGGTACCAGGCAACTAGGATCGCGATGAGCGGGGGGCTCTTGTCCGACCAGTGCCGATCGCTGTGTCCTGAAGCCGACCCTGTCCGAGCGAGATTGCTTTTGTCGGGCTCTTTGGCACCGATGGCGTACAGTGAATCTGCGTTGGATCGGTCCCGGGATTGGTACCAGGCCCTTGGAGACTGTCGGGACCAGTCCCAGAATTACCAATCGTGGTGTTGAGCTGCCCGGCATGGGTCGTGGCTCGCCTCCAGCCCTCTCCTTTCCCTAACAGGAAGTAGGAGATCTTCTCCTCACAGTCTTTTTCAGCCTCTTCACCAGAGCCATGGAGGGGAACCAGTGCTGGCTCATGGACGGTGCCAGGTGGACCACTGCTCTGGTGCCGGAGTGAGTGCCGACTGCATCAAGAGCATTTTCAGGCGGATATCGGGCTCCTTCTTCATCCTACATTTGAAGGACTTGCCGATACGGCACTTGTAACTTACGTGCCCTTCACCTAAGCACCTTAGGCAGCTGGTATGTGGAACACTGATGGGCTTAGGCCGTTTGCAGCGATCGCAGGGCTTCAAGCCTGCGGACCGGGGCATGCCCTGTCTCGTGGCTGAATTCCGTTCGGGACTAACGAAGAGTTGAGAACTACTACTAAGGGTAACTAAGAATAACTAACTATGTACAACTGTATTACAGGTTTTCAAAGTTCGCAAGAACTGAGAATGAAACAACGCTAACCGAAGCAGGAGAAGTTCCAGCACCGTCACTGGTGGCAAGAAGGAACTGAGGGACAGCGGGGGGAGCCGGTGTCGCCCCTTATACCACGCCATGCAGGCACCATTCCAGAGGGCGCCAGAGCCAGTCCCCTAAGGATACTGCTAAGGGAAAAACTTACGGCACTGGTGCATGTGGCAAGCACACACACTTAATATGGAATGGACATGAGCAAGCACTCAAAGAAGAATTATCAGTACATTCAGCTTAGTCACTTTCAGAGTGCATTAATTAGCCAATAAGATGCTATAAAAAGTTCATTCACATATCAGTTACTAATTAAATTGAATCTGAAATGAGTGACAATGGTCTCAATTCTGTACAACTGCTTTAGATCTCAAGTACATAACTCATGAGTGGCAGGACTCATTTCAGCAAACTAGTGACATCTCAGCATGTGTTCAGCATAGCTGTTGCACTGGTCTTATAATAGCACTTTTTGCAGAAAAATACCACATACTATGGCATTCTTGTGCATCATACTAAGTTGCCCACATATATAGCTGCTCTGAACCAGTAGGATGAGCACAAAGGAAAAGAATCTCAAAAAGATGGGTTAGATCTATCCTGCATACTTGAAGATATGAAGACTAAGCAACAAATGCAAATGTTTTTGCACATACCCACAACTTTATCTCCAACTGAGAAATATAAAATCACTATGATGTCAGAACCAAGTTATACTCAAGATGTGGACTAAAAGTAATGGGATTTTGCTCAGTTAGAGAACGACTTTTACATAATATGGAACTTGTTTCTAGCGAAATGTAAAAAGATTACAGTATCTCTGGTACCACAAACTGTGAAATTAGAATAATCACAACATTATATACATAGTGGCCCACAACATTGTGTCTACAAAGTTTTTATACATTTCTTTTTACTCTGTGTCTATGAAACACTGGTTCACCGGTGTCTTATTGGAACAATGTATAGCATAACTTAAGTTTGTCTGGCGTTTGAAGTTTTTCATGATATACCTACGATTTACACTGGATATGGTGAAAGATTATAGCTGTATTGTGGTCATGTTTTCAAAGCTCAATAGAAATGAATAAAATACTATCCATTTATGTCTGTGTTTCAAGAACTTTAATGACAAGCGATTATCAAGTAATGGATAATCAACCTTTCATATTTTTAAAAATATACTCATTGCCCCAGAAGTACAACCAGTCATTCTTCATGGGCTGAGATATAAGCCTAAACTAGCTTCTGCTTGAGTAATATAGAAGCATACATTTAACTCAGTTGTAAAATTTCCAGCTCTATACACTGTATAAATGAAGTTTATAAGAATGCATCAGAGGACCGTCACATACCCTTTAACAGACTGCAGCCCTGTGTTATTGTAATTCTCATATGACCTTCTAACAATAAATTTGGACATGGGGTATGTTAGTGAATTATTTCTGCTGGCCATTGGAGGTATTGCTGTTACTTTGGCCTGGTCCACACTAACCCCCCACTTCGAACTAAGATACGCAACTTGTTACGTGAACAACGTAGCTGAAGTCGAAGTACCTTAGTTCGAACTTACCGCGGGTCCAGACGCAGCAGGCAGGCAGGCTCCCCCGTCGACTCCGCGTACTCCTCTCGCGAAGCAGGAGTACCGGCGTCGACGGCGAGCACTTCCGGGATCGATCCGGGATCGATTTATCACGTCGAGACAAGACGCGATAAATCGATCCCAGAAGATCGACTGCTTACTGCCGGACCCAGAGGTAAGTATAGATGTACCCTTGTATGATCTATTGACTAGAATTCTTTTTGCCAAGAAAAGAATAACAAATCCGCTGAGGGGGCCAAATTCTATTCTTAGCTATATTGCATTAAATTCAAAACAGCTCTATTTATATTAAAGGCCTTACACTAGTTTTCCAACACTGTAAATGAGAGCAGAGAACCTATCCCAAATAAAATATACCTAATAATCTGAAGTACATATTTATCTATTATAACAGAGTATTTCATTACACAATCGCAGCATACTAAATAATCTACTCTTGTCCAATTTCTAATCACTTCAGTGGGACAGGTTAGGACACCGCAATTCTGAATTGCAACTGTTTATGCTTTCATAAACTAACTGGACAAATATATATTTCAGAATGCACTTGTATGTTTTCAATTCATTTTGATTTGTTTTACTGTTAGCTTTAAATCTCATATACTAATGGAAAGCCAAAAAGCCAAAATGTGGCTGTCCAATAAAGCAGTGTTCACCACGAGTAAAACTTTTAAGAGCTCATATGAAAGTGCTGTATTATGATAAGATGATCTCAAAATCCTCTCTTTCCTTTGAGCATAAAATGGCAAAATGTATTTTGAAGTCTACAAACATTCATGTGAACAGGAAAGAGGCTGTCTTCCCTCCAAGTTAAGTCATTCATATAAATAAGATCTGATGATGCAACTTGTTTCCTTACCAATTACTGTGTAGAAACCTACAGGGTATGACTATACAGCATCTCAGCATGAGAATCACAGTCCAGGTCAAAAGACTCAGGTATGCAGGGCTCACGCTAGCACTTTAAAAATAGCGGCATAGCCAGTGTTTTGAAGTTGCGGCATGGGCTAGAACTCGAGCTTTGAAGCCATCTCCTCCCTAGGCTTTCGAGCGAGAGCCTCAGGCTGAGCCACAACTTGAAAGCACTGTGCTTACACAGCTATTTTTACAGCGCTAGCTGAACCCGCTAGCCCCGAGTCTTCTGACCCAGGCTGCAAAGCTCACTCCAAAATGCTGTGCGGACATACTCTTTGGGCCTCACTTTGGGTAAGAAACAATAGCCAACAAAATGTTCACTTTTGATATTACTACTAAGATAAATGATCTCTTAATATACAAAATACATGTTTCTTTCATATTTCTAAGAGGAATTATTAAAAAAATTAGGAAGTTTCCTGTGCAGTAAAGAAAGTTTGAGGTGTTAATTTGAATACTGAGACTTTAATTCCCCCCTAAAAAAAAGCCCCTAAAATTAACTGGAATATACTAATTTCAAATTTAAATGGAGACATGAGAACCAGTTAAGGACAGTTTCACAACATCAATTTATTTTTAAGTCTGTTTAAATTCCAATAAGTCTGCAATCACTAAGAATGTTATCATCAAAGAATCACTTCTAAAGTCATAATCTTAAGCTTCATGATAGCAGGGCATCATTAAGCAATATGGTATATTTTACTCAATAGGAAAGAAAAATAATTCATTGATTTTAGGAACCTGAATTTCCCATTTCCTTTGTTAATGCCTGCACCATCCCAATTTATATTCCATGTACTTATGCTTTGGTGAGCTTTACTACACTGTGCCTCCATGTTAAATCACTATTTGGTCCTCTAAAGACAGTCTTTAGATGAAGAGAAGGCACATACCAAGTCTGCAGTCACCCATGTATTCACTTTGGTCCATCAGTTTAATCTACATTCTTATATCACCTTAATATAACCCATGCTAATGCATAAATTTGTTAGAATTGTTAGAATATTCAGTCTCACCAAGTGAAAGTGTACAGAATTAAACTAAAGATTTACATGGTCACCCACAAAAGTAGATAGCAAAACACCCATGAAAATCTATTTAAAAAAAATCCTCCAAAAATAGCACAATCTAAAATAAAGCAAAAATGCAGCTGCTGCACAATCATCATTTTGAATCACCAAGTGCAACTTAACGGGAGGGCAGGAGTAAGTACTGGATCCCTACATGCATAATACTGGTATTTCAAAATGATGATGATGGTCACAAAATTCTGTATTTATATAAATTATGTTACATTTTGATGGCTAAAAGGGGAAATGGGCAGATAACCTATCTTCCCCATCCCTTCCTTTTAAACATGATTAAATAACTTGGTCTTAGAAAGAATGACACTTTTCATTATAAAGTCAACAGGAAAAAACACATTTATATAAAAATGGCGCGTAAAAGCTGAAAGCAATTATTTGTATTCATATAAGAAACTAGTGTGTCCTGTAAAAATGTCAGATTGTTGTTCAGTTAAATGATCTAAATATACCCCACCAACCAGGAAACGTAGTTCAAACACATTTTTAAAAGATAAGCAGATTCCTTTATACATCATTAATATATAATCAGAATAAATATTATCTTGTTTACGCATTCACCAAATAGTGCTTGTAGTGTGCCCTGAGAATCAATAAGCAAAACCAGCTATCTGAGACCAGAGGCAGGAAGGCATTCCAGAGGCCTAGGGTTCTTTGGAGAAAATCTTGCCAGCATCCCCATGAGGTGGAACACAGAGCGAACCAGCATCAGTGTCACTGCTGACCACACCAATAGCAGTGCATCATGGGGATAGAAAGGTAGACCTTCAAGCAGAGTTGTGACTGGCCTTTTAGAGCATTGTAAGGTCCAAACCAACATCTTAAAATCTATCTGGAAGCTCACAGGTAACCAGTGTAAATCCCTCAGCACAGGTGTCGTCTGTTCTTTACAAGACACTCTGATTACCAAGTGGGCAGTCAACTCATGCAACAGCTCCAGTTTCCAAATCAATGTAAGATTTAACCACATGGATGATCTGCATCCAAAAGATAAAGCTGCGCCTCTTTCTAGCCAAGCATAGATGGTGAAACACCTTCTTAACCCTGCTAATATCCAATTCTCTAACCCAGCATTTCCAAAACTGTGGATTGTGACCCAAAAGGTAACAAGGGGGTCGCAAGACTCTTGTGGTTTCCATCCCACAGGGCTGGCTCCTCATTCCCCGTTGTTACCTGGTTCCTGGCACATGGGGTCCCAACACCATTCACTCAAATTTGGCCCAGCCTTCCCCATCAAGGGGGCCAGGACACATCTTAGCAGTACTATGACAGGAATCCATATGCTGGTGCCAGGTTGCAATACCCAGAGCAGAGCCACCCCCTGGGGACAGGAGCCACCACTGTGGGGTCAGTGTAGGGCAGGCTCACTCTGCAACTCCTGTGTGGCCTCCTAACCCCTGGGGCTGCATCTGATCCTCCCAGGTCTCTCCACCTGGGGGCAAGATCCAACCTGCTTTAGCCACTTAAAATGTTGAGACACCCCCACCTCTCAAACACCTGAGGGTTCCATTAACAGAGGTGAGCCTGAAGGGTGTCGCAACATGAAGAAGTTTGGGAACTACTATTCTGAACACAGCAATTGGTCTAGCCAGAACTCTAAGAACCTAAGTTATAAACTCTGATTGTCAAAGGTGGTTGAATACCATCAACCTTAGGGGCAGTAACTTCTGTTTTTTCTGCTAAACTCAGTTTTATTTTTACTTCTTCCACCCCCACATCCCAACTCTTGTTGGCCTTTCATCTATCTGTTGAGTCCTATCTGAAATACAGATGAGCTCTCTGGGACAGAGACTGTCATCTCTGTTTCTTGTCCATATAGTACCAAGCACAACGGGATCCTTGATTAAGATTCCTAGATGTTTCTGTAACACAAATAACGATATAACGGGAGGAGTCATCGGATGGCACTGTTACAAATAGTCTTCCAAGTTCTTTTTCTTAGCATGTGAATGAATATTCAGTCCTTGAAAAATACATGTATTTTAGTTTGCTAATGCAAGGGTCCTATGTAGAGGAAGTTGTTGCAAGCAGCAAGAAAGCCTGGCTTTCTGCTAAGATCAGCTCTTGGTGCAAAGTTGCTTCCTGGAAATCTGTCAGTGTGTGGGCTGAGATTTCTGGAAAAAGGGATTGTATGCATGCCATTTGCAAATGTCTCTCTTCCAAGACTCATGTTCCATGTGAAAATAAAGCACGTTTCACTTAGAATATACATGTCACCAATTTCTCCTCCACTGGGAACCAATCTGCGAGGCCCTGTAATTGGGCTACTGCTCAGCAGAAGGGCAACAGTAGTGTCAAAAAGGACGCACTGGTGACAATGGTAATAATGACATATGATCTCCATCAACTTGTGATTTTCTCCCAACCTACCAGCTGAACGGTCCCTTTGTGATTAAGTTTCAGCTATCTCACTTTAGAAATCAGTAGCTCTGAGATTCAGTAAAAAGTTAACTTTAAAAGCTAATAAATCAAGCAATTGTGCTATGACTGCTTTAGAAAACAAAAATCAGTGGCCATCTCTGTGCTCAAGCAATTACTACCACTTCAGAACTCATCAGCGCTTCTCTTGAGAAAGTCCACTGTACAGTATTTATTAAAGGTTTCAAACTGGATGAGAACAAGGGAAATGTTGATTCTGCTGCAATTTTATTTCTCCGTCTAAATCTGGAGGCTGGTCAAGCAATTGCCTCTCTCCAATCATAACTTAAGTACTGAAACACAAATGTATCCCTCATCTGTGTTATCAACACTTTAGGTTACAGTAGAACCTCAGAGTTATGAACACCTTGGTAATGGAGGTTGTTCATAACTCTGAACAAAATGTTATGGTGGTTTTTCAAAAGTTTTCAACTGAACATTGAACTAATGCAGCTTTGAAACTTTACTATGCAGAAGAAAAATGCTACTTTTAACCATCCAAATTTAAACGAAACAAGCACAGAAACAGTTTCCTTTCCTTGTCAACTTTTTTAAACTTTCCCTTTATTTCTTTTCAGTAGTTTACGCTTAACACAGCACTGTACTATATTTGCTTTTTTATTTTATCTCTACTGCTGCCTGACTGCATACTTTCAGTTCCAAATGAGGTATGTGGTTGACTGGTCAGTTCATAATTCTGGTGTTCCTAACTCTGAGATTCTACTGTATTGGAACTGAAAGTTTTAAAATTCCAATACACTTCTCACTATTTAAGATGGGTTTTTGTTTGTTTTGTTTTTTGATTAATTTTCTGCTATTAATTTGTATCTTCATTTCATTGAGGACAATGAAAATCAGCAGGGCCACCCGGGGCAGGTGAGGGGAGAGGCAAGTGGGGCAATTTGCCCCAGGACCCGGGCTCTGCAGGGGCCCCCAAGAGAACGGCTGAGGGTCCCACCCCAGTCCCAGCCTCCGCCACTCTCCAGGAGCCTCAGTGCATCCAGGAGCATCCCTGAACAGCTGCAGTGTGGCTCCGGCGGGGCCTGAGCTCCTCCCCGCTCAGAGCCGGATGGTAAGGGGGCGGGGCTGCGAGCTCCAGGCCAAGTGGAGGGAGCTCAGGCCCTGCTGGAGCTCCCAGCCCCGCCCCCTTACCACGCAGCTCTGAGCGGGGAGGAGCTCAGGCCCCGCCGGAGCCACGCTGCACTGCTGTTCAGGGACACTCCTGGATGCGACTCGCTGAGGCTCCCAGGTGAGGGGGGAGCCGGGGATAAGAGGCCGGGTCTGGGGGGGGTTGGATAAAGGGCAGGAAGTCCCGGGGACAGTCAGGGGACAGGGAGGGGGCAGAGGTTGGGGGGGCGGGCTGGGGACAGGGGGGTTGGATCGTGGGCGTTCCAGGGGTCTGTCAGGACTCAGCGGGTGGATAGGGGTCAGGGCAGTCAGAGGACAGGGAGCAGGGGTGGGGTCCCGGGGTGGTGGTGGTGTGTCTCTGGGGGACGGTGAGGGGGCAAGGAGCAGGAAGAGTTGGGGATTCAGAGGGGGGCGGACAGTTGGGGGGCAGGAAGTGTGTGGGGGTCGGATGGGGGCAGGGCCAGGCTGTTTGGGAGGCACAGCCTTGCCTACCCTAAAGCTCATTCAGCAGTTTGAGGCTTGCAAAAGAGCCAAGCTGTTAGCTTTTCCATTAGGGCTACCATCCCTTTCATTTCTCAAATGCCAAATTATAGTCTATATTTAATTTCAGTGCCATAGGGAGATTCATGTCAGGGGAGGGTAGCTTCATTTAAAAACAGCCACTGGGGGAGGGAATCACATGAGAAGAGCAATATCGTACACCACTTACCTCCTTCCCAACCCTACCAAGGGAGACCCCTGCCCTGCATTCCTTGAGGCTTCAGAGGGGTTAATTCAGTGGTTCTCAAACTTTTGTACTGGTGACCCCTTTTACATAGCAAACCTCTGAGTGCGACCCCCCCCCCTTATAAATTGAAAACACTTTTTTATATACTTAACACTATTATAAATGCTGGAGGCAAAGCGGGGTTTGAGGTGGAGGCTGACAGCTCGCGACCCCCAGTAATAACCTCGAGACTCCCTGAGGGTTCTCGACCCCCAGTTTGAGAACCCCTGGGTTAATTTAATTTTAGCACCCTGTGTCCATTCACATTTATGTACTATTTTGAGCATTTCAGTTTTCACAACATAGGCTCATCCCAGATTCTGGAACAAGCTCAAATGCTCAGTTCGTGGAGTATGTACATAGTCTATACTAAAGACAAACCCACAGTAACCGTCTCCAGTTTGTGAGGAACACCATGGAGCCAGTCTCTAGGAAACAGATAAATGCATGGAGGTTAAGTCCATTAATGGCTATTAGCCAGGATGGGTAACGAATGATGTCCCTAGCCTCTGTTTGTCAGGGGGTGGAAAAGGATGGCAGGAGAGAGATCACTTGATCATTACCTGTTAGATTCACTCCCTCTGGGGCACCTGGCATTGGCCACTGTCGGTAGACAGGATACTGGGCTGGATGGACCTTTGGTTTGACCCAGTATGGCTGTTCTTATGTTCTAACCTAAATGAACCCAAAGTTATGGAGACAGATATGAGTCAAGGAGGCCAGCAGAGTATCAGAAACCTGGAAAAATCTCTGACTGGATGGTCTCAGGCGTTTGGTCACAAGCTGAGGTGGTTCAAAAGTTTTGGATTTTTTTAAGCAGCATTTTTTTATTGTTTCTTTAAACAATCAAACACAGCAAGCAGCAAATATTTGGCCACACACTTCTGAAACCCCAAACCATATTCAGGTTTTGGCAGACTAACGTCAGTTTTTCAATTAAAAAACCCACAAATTTTGAAAAAAAGCAGACTGATTTTTTTCTGCTTTTTAAAAACACCTAGTTTTCAATCCAAAAAAAGTTTTGATGGAAAATATTTGTCCAATCCTTTTAATGAGCGTTAGTGCCTTTTTCTGGCTTTCTTCTGGCAACTAGCAGAAATTGCTAGATCACAGGCCCTGGTTCTCATGGGAGACTTTAATCACCCTGATATCTGCTGGGAGAGCAATACAGCGGTGCACAGGCAATCCAGGAAATTTTTGGAAAGTGTAGGGGACAATTTCCTGGTGCAAGTGCTGGAGGAACCAACTAGGGGCAAAGCTTTTCTTGACCTGCTGCTCACAAACAGGGAAGAACTAGTAGGGGAAGCAAAAGTGGATGGGAACCTGGGAGGCAGTGACCATGAGATGGTCGAGTTCAGGATCCTGACACAAGGAAGAAAGGAGAGCAGCAGAATACGGACCCTGGACTTCAGAAAAGCAGACTTTGACTCCCTCAGGGAACAGATGGGCAGGATCCCCTGGGAGAATAACATGAAGGGCAAAGGGGTCCAGGAGAGCTGGCTGTATTTTAAAGAATCCTTATTGAGGTTGCAGGAACAAACCATCCCGATGTGTAGAAAGAATAGTAAATATGGCAGGCGACCAGCTTGGCTAAACAGTGAAATCCTTGCTGATCTTAAATGCAAAAAAGAGGCTTATAAGAAGTGGAAGATTGGACAAATGACCAGGGAGGAGTATAAAAATATTGCTCAGGCGTGCAGGAGTGAAATCAGGAAGGCCAAATCACACTTGGAGTTGCAGTTAGCAAGAGATGTTAAGAGTAACAAGAAGGGTTTCTTCAGGTATGTTAGCAACAGGAAGAAAATCAAGTTAAGTGTGGGCCCCTTACTGAATGAGGGAGGCAACCTAGTGACAGAGGATGTGGAAAAAGCTAATGTACTCAATGATTTTTTTGCCTCTGTCTTCACGCACAAGGTCAGCTCCCAGATTGCTGCACTGGGCAGTACAGCATGGGGAGAAGGTGACCAACCCTCTGTGGAGAAAGAAGTGGTTCGGGACTATTTAGAAAAACTGGACGTGCACAAGTCCATGGGGCCGGATGCGCTGCATCCGAGGGTGCTAAAAGAGTTGGCGGGTGAGATTGCAGAGCAATCATGGTGATCGGGGAAGGTCCCGGATGACTGGAAAAAGGCTAATGTAGTGCCCATCTTTAAAAAAGGGAAGAAGGAGGATCCGGGGAACTACAGGCCAGTCAGCCTCACCTCAGTCCCTGGAAAAATCATGGAGCAGGTCCTCAAGGAATCAATTATGAAACATTTAGAGGAGAGGAAAGTGATCAGGAACAGTCAGCATGGATTCACGAAGGGGAAGTCGTGCCTGACTAACCTAATTGCCTTCTATGATGAGATAACTGGCTCTGTGGATGAGGGGAAAGCAGTGGATGTGTTATTTCTTGACTTTAGCAAAGCTTTTGATACGGTCTCCCACAGTATTCTTGCCACCAAGTTAAAGAAGTATGGGCTGGATGAATGGACTGTAAGGTGGATAGAAAGCTGGCTAGATCGTCGGGCTCAACAGGTAGTGATCAATGGCTCCATGTCTAGTTGGCAGCCGGTTTCAAGTGGAGTGCCCCAAGGGTCAGTCCTGGGGCCGGTTTTGTTTAATATCTTTATTAATGATCTGGAGGATGGTGTGGACTGCACTCTCAGCAAGTTTGCAGATGACACTAAACTAGGAGGCGTGGTAGATACACTAGAGGGTAGGGATCGGATACAGAGGGACCTAGACAAATTAGAGGATTGGGCAGAAAAAAACCTGATGAGGTTCAACAAGGACAAGTGCAGAGTCCTGCACTTAGGACGGAAGAATCCCATGCACTGCTACAGACTAGGGACCGAATGGCTAGGTAGCAGTTCTGCTGAAAAGGACCTAGGGGTCACAGTGGACGAGAAGCTGGATATGAGTCAACAGTGTGCTCTTGTTGCCAAGAAGGCTAACGGCATTTTGGGCTGTATAAGTAGGGGCATTGCCAGCAGATCGAGGAACGTGATTGTTCCCCTTTATTCGACATTGGTGAGGCCTCATCTGGAATACTGTGTCCAGTTTTGGGCCCCACACTACAAGAAGGATGTGGAAAAATTGGAAAGAGTCCAGCGGAGGGCAACAAAAATGATTAGGGGTCTGGAGCACATGACTTATGAGGAGAGGCTGAGAGAACTGGGATTGTTTAGTCTCCAGAAGAGAAGAATGAGGGGGGATTTGATAGCAGCCTTCAACTACCTGAAGGGGGGTTCCAAAGAGGATGGAGCTCGGCTGTTCTCAGTGGTGGCAGATGACAGAACAAGGAGCAATGGTCTCAAGTTGCAGTGGGGGAGGTCCAGGTTGGATATCAGGAAAAACTATTTCACTAGGAGGGTGGTGAAACACTGGAATGCGTTACCTAGGGAGGTGGTGGAGTCTCCTTCCTTGGAGGTTTTTAAGGCCCGGCTTGACAAAGCCCTGGCTGGGATGATTTAGCTGGGAATTGGTCCTGCTTTGAGCAGGGGGTTGGACTAGATGACCTCTTGAGGTCCCTTCCAACTCTGATATTCTATGATTCTATGATTCTTTTAGCACTAGCTGATGCTGAGAACCAGTGATACCTTGTAAAAAAGTTCTCAAAACTGGGTTTGTGCCGAGATGTGGAAGGTTTTTTTTTCCCTGGGTGGGAGGGGAGCAAGTGGGGCAATTTGTCCCGGGCCCCGCAGGGGCCCCCACGAGAATATAGCATTGCAATTTTTTATGGAAGGGGACCCCAAAATTACTTTGCCCCAGGCCCCCTCAATCCTCTGGGCGGCCCTGAAAATCAGTGACATTGGTTTCACTTTCAAGTTTTCACTGTTCTAAAAGTTGGACTGCAAACACTATTGGGGAATATTAAAAACACCAAAAGCAATCCCTATAAACTTCTATGGTTATATTTTGTAACTTTTTAAAAAACAAAACCTAAAGTTTGAACCGAATTTGAGGTGATGATGTCTCAGAATATTCTTTCCAAGACCAATGCAGTAATTGAGAATCTTGTGTTTCCATTGAATACACTGGATCTTGGATCAGTTCCATAAAAGATAGAGATAATTAAGGTATGTCTACATAGCAATGTAAGCCCAGGGTTAGTAAAGCTCAAGTTAGCAAATTCTCAAGTTAGCAAGTTTGTTTATCTAGGGCTTGAGAATCTACACTAATTTGTAACCCCAGGTTCGGAATTGTTCAACGCTGGGTCCCAACCTGGGGCTCCAGCATCTACACTATTATACTAGCCTAAGTCCAACCATCCATATCCCAGACTTCCTAGCACCCAGGGCTGTCCCTACCCATACGCAAAATATGCAGCTGCATAGGGCACCAGGAAATTTGGGGCACCAAATTTCTTAGTGCCCTACTCAGTTGCATGCTGCTCCAGCCCCTGCTTTGCTCTTCCACATGGCCCCTGCCCCAGCTCCGCCTCTTCCCACCCCTGCTCTGCTCCAGCCCCACCCGCACTCCACCCCTTCCCCACAGCCCCCGCCCCTGCTCCGCCTCACCTCTTTCCACCCCAGCCCCACCCCCACGCCCCTGAGGACTGCAGCAGTGGGCAGGCCTGCACTCACTGGCGGCAGTAAGTAGAATGACCCGGCCCCAGCCTGCTCCACTTCCCTGACTCCCAGGTGTGCTGCCAGCAAGTTCTGAGGGTGGTTCCCTCCTTTCCACCAAGCCTGGGAGCGGAGCAGGCTGCGGCCGGGTTGCTCCACTTCCTGCCCTCCCCCCGCAGAGACCTGGGGCCAGCCCCTGCAGAGGCCTGGGGGGGCTCTGTAGGGCACCAAAATGGCTAGGGATGACCCTGCTAGCACCCTCCCGAAATGAGGCCCTTAGTTCATAATGCAGTGTGGGAAAACTTGAGTGCCCACCAAACTTGACTATCCCAGAGGACAAAGAAAGGAAATCTATGCCTCTTGCAGTGCCAATGATTTGGAGAGAGCCAACAGGTCATACCAGCAATTGTTACTTCTGCATGGTGCCTCCAGTTGGGAAAGGTGTGTCAAAGAAGAAAAAGTGGACTGGGCATTCTCCAAACATTCCATCAGCTATACTCCCAGTACCCCACAGAGGAGGACTGCCAGTTCCTGATGCACCAGAATCATTCTCACTTGAGTCAGACGAGGAAGAGGATGAAACTTCTGGTCCTGAACCATCAATGTCACAGGACCCACATTTTCTCCCATCCTCCTCCTCTGAACCACACCTCATAACACAAGGTGAACTGAATGACCTTGTCAGGGATTTGGAATTACCCAAGAGTAAGGCAGAGCTGTTGGGCTCCAGACTACAGCAGTGGAATCTCCTGGCAGGTGATGTTAGGGTTTCCATGTTCCGTGACCGTCAAAAGGATCTTGTCCCATTCTTCTTCATGGAAGGTGATCTTGTAGCCTGCAACAACATCGATGGTGTGATAGCAGCCCTCAACATTGTTCACCATCCAGATGAGTGGAGACTGTTCATTGATTCATCGAAGACGAGTCTTAAAGCTGTTTTACTGCATAATGGCAATGTTTTGCCATCAATTCGAGTTGGCCATGCAGTCCATATGAAGGAAACCTATGACAACATGAAACAACATTTGAGGTGTATAAATTATGACCAACATGAGTGGCAGCTTTGTGGCGATTTGAAGGTTGTTGCTCTCTTGATTGGTCTGCAGACTGGATACACAAGTACTGCTGTTTTCTCTGCGAATGGGATAGTGCAAGAGATTCCCACTACATCAAGAAAGATTGGCCAGTCCAATAGTCATTGGAGCCTGGGAGGAAAAGTGTTCAGCATCCACCACTTGTTGAATCATGGAAGATTTTGTTACCACCCTTACACATCAAGCGGGGGTCTGATGAAGAACTTTGTCAAGGCCATTAACAAATCACAAGCAGCTTTCAGGTACCTCCGTGGAAAATTTCCAAGGTTAAGTGAAGCTAAGATAAAGGAAGGTGTCTTTGTTGGTCCTCAGATTTGTGAACTTCTTCGAGATGATGCATTTGACCACACACTGCGTGGCAAGGAAAAGACGGCATGGAAAGCCTTCCAGTTACTGGCAATAAATTTTCTCGGAAACAACAAGGCAGACAACTACAGGTTGTTGGTGGAAAACCTCCTCAAGGCATACAAAAGCCTTGGTTGCAACATGTCACTAAAGATACATTTTTGGCACTCTCATCTAGATTTTTTTCCACTGAACTGCGGAGCAGTGAGCGACGAGCACGGCGAGCGATTTCATCAGGACATTGCAACAATGGAGAAACGCTATCAGGGCAAATGGAGCCCATCAGTGCTTGCAGACTATTGCTGGACAGTGCCAAGAGATGCTCCATTTAATGAATACAAGAGACAAGCCAAGAAGCGCCGAGTAGACACTGAATAGGACTAAACTGTGTACAGAATAGCTTTTTGCCTTTTGTTTCATAATAAATTTGATTTATATAACCCTTTTGCTGATTTTTAAAGTGTTACATAAACAGGACAGGTGAAATATTATCATGTAAAGCAACCATAAACACATGAAAAGACCTAGGTTTACAATTTATGATTAAAACTCTATCTACACAATATACATAGACATAAAATGTAAAAACGTAAATATCTTAGAAACAGTAGCCAATCAGTTGTTTTAATTGTCATATTTGAATTCAGCACATCAAAATACATAATAAATAGCACATTTTATCTCTGAAGCAGACGACTTCTCAAAAATTGTAGACTAGTGTTATAGGGGGTTCTGTGCTTTTCTGTTCCACTCAGACCAGCCAAAGAACTAGTTGCTTAGTAGCTGGGCTGTTTTCTCCTACTTTCCTATTGCTTGCTACCACCATGAGCACGGAGATAGGAAGCTCCCTCTTGCACATCACAGCAAAGGGCTGTGATCATTCCAGTTAGCAAGGGGATTCCTGAGGTTCCTAAATATGGTTTTTTAAATAGTGGTTTTAGACTATAACTGACATTTCTGTCTAGAAAGCTTGTGTATTTGCAAGAACTGATGTGGCTAATATAGCAGATGAGTTGTGCTGTCTTTCCAGAATCTGAAAACACAAATGACCTTGTTAACCTTCCACAGCATGGAGTGTCCTGGCATGGCCATTTTAACCCTTTTATAAATCAGTAATTAGGATTTGACCATAAATTGTCTGGCAATTGGAAGGTGACCTGCTGAAATAGCTGACACACATACATTTCCAGGTCTGTGTAGCTTGTCTTTGAATTTTTTTTCTTTCATCTATGTCATTTTTGAAATGGGATTCAAACTGCTGAGACCACAAGCAATCCCAATCTTTCCAGGCTGATTTGTGTATCTTTTTGTTACTGTGAATTGGGAATCTCTGAGGTCAAAGCCTCTTTTCCCCCCATAGATCAGAGTATTTCATGATAGCAGCATCAAGCCTCCCTCACTGAGCTGGGTGTGTAGATTGCTGTATTGATTTTTTTATAGACCTTTCACTTAAGAAGGAAAATAGGGACTGACTCAGAATGTTGAAAATATTCTGGATACCATACCTCTGAAGGGTCATGTTACCTTAGACATAAAAATTTTATGTTTACACTGCAGTGGAAGCCCAGGGTTTGAACTCAGGCTCAACACACAAATAGTGTTATCCCAGGACCTCACAGAAGTGAAGGGTCTGAGCCTCAGTCAAGCTGGGACCCAGGGTTCAAGCCCTTTTGCTTTGCAGTGTAGAATTTTCCTGTTCAACCACTGGCGAAGATCTGTTGCACAAGTGTTGCAGCATAAAAAGTTTGCAGCCAAAAAAAAGGGGATAGGCTTTCTTAACCATAGTGGTTAGACTGCGCTTTTGTGATGCAAAAGTCACTTCACCACAAACATAGCAGAAGTTATCTGCACTGTTCACAGAAGTACGAGGCATCTCTCCTCACTTTGGCTAAACAGAAATGTGTCCCTTTGCAAAATCAAACACTGACAAATAAGAGACGACGACACCGTATGATTTCTAGAGCTGATATAGGGCAATTTGTTCAGCAGAGTGATGTAAGCTTCGTTATGATTGCATCATCCATGACTTCTAGGAATAACATGATGCAATTCATATCATGTATGACGCAATACCAGCTTCAGATTGCATCATTCATTGTTTTGCCTAAAAAGCAAGTACTGTCCAAACCCAGTCATAGATTTATTCATAGATCCAGTCAAAGATGTATTTTAGTCATTTCTGGTTTAAATTGAGATCCCTTCCCTTTATAACTCACTTATCCTCTGCCATTCCCAAGTCAAGGGTCGTATATACTGACCCAATAGCATATCTTGAAAACTAGAGCCAATCAACAATTTTAAGCATCGTTTTCGTTCTCAATGACCCAGAATTAGTAAAGTTTGACTACATTTATTTCAGAAGCATTTTGGCTGTAGAGCAGTGTAATCAGTCAAGGAGACAGAGCCAGCGCTCCTGAAGTCACACAGCAATGGCTGCAAGGAGCGGCACTCATACCATGCATATATGTTACTGCTCTAAGCAGAAATTTCATATCCTCATTTCCATACTTGACGAATATGCATTGCTTTATTTGCATGAATTCTCCTCTGTCCCACAAAGGCAGCTCCTCTCTCATAACTGGCTCTGTCTTCTCCCTTGGTCTCACAGAGATATGGTTAGAGTGACTTCCCATATAGTGCCACTCTATCCATTGCACTGACCAATGTTTTAGTCATTACTCTGGCCAGACTGGGTCCAAACAGGGTCCTATGGTTATAGTCTTGGAGTACTCTAATGGGGGTCTCTATGGCTTAGAGTCCTAGAGCAATCTAATCACAAACATATGGCCTAGAGCACCTGCCCCACACTGCTCCCCTGAGTGGGTGTCTGAAATTGGAAGTCTCTTAGCAGATCCAAGAGATCTAACATCTCTGGACAGATACAAAAAGATAGCTGGCAGCAGGCTGTCCCTCCTCACTCAGACACCCAAGCCCCAGCCCGACTCTAAAAGGGTAGGCCAGACAAGGGAATATTCCTCTTCACCAGGACCAGCTTGTGGACAAGGAAGCTCCTGAAGAGTCTTGCTGCTATGATTCTGTGTGCACCTCTTGGTAAAGCAAAGGGAATTTGTCACGGAGTGTCAGGAGGAAAACTGAAGGTCTTAGGGGGTGGAGTACTGCCTCTTGCACACTACAATTCTTGCTGTCCATAAAGGGCTTCTAGTGCTGCTCCCCTTACTCTGCCCCCACTGTGCTGAACAGCTTAACTTTTTAATAGTTGGGGTCTTTCTCCCTATTGCTACCATGAAAGAGCCTGTGATCTAGACTTATTCCTATGTAGGCAGAGTGCCCCACAAAGGTTCCTAAAAACCAGGGCTTTGGAGCGGAGCGCAGAGCAGCTCCGGAGCAGTGGAGCTGCAGGTTTTTGCCTGGAGCTGGAGCGGAGCCAGAGCATAGCTCCAAAGCCCTGCTAAAAACATCCCAAATTTTTTAAATGGATATATATTGGGCTATTACTGGGCCCCAACTACTCTTTTTAAAGTGAGAGTAAAAAATAAAAATGAGGACAAACCACTCTTAATTGTCATTTAAGAAGATTTCAAATGTAAGACTTACAAAATTCCATGACAGTAGTTTCTAAAAGAAACTATACAGCATCACAAGAAGAATCAAAATGGAGTCATTTTTCTACTCCTCTCTGACCAGAAACCTGAACTTTATTTCTCAGAAGATATAAAAACAGGACCAAAAAAACAAACCTACTTAAATTTCTTTTGTCCAGCCCCACTTCCTTTAGCAAATGAGCTCAGACAGACTGTGCAACAGGCAGGGATAGACACTCATGTTTGGAACACACCATTATAAAAAAGGGTGTTGACGAACAGTCTGGAATAAAGAGAGTTAAAATTTGCCAGCTGGTGATTTTTTTGGGAAGGGAGGGGGAAGAAAGGTTCCATCTAGTTATCTGTAGAAATTTGAGCCCTACCCTGGTCAGAGGATAACTGGAAGCAGAGCAACACACCTTATGGCTGTTGAAATACTTTTGGCTGCTTACTTGAGAGAAAGATCAAGGATTCAAGCGCAGAGTTGATACAGGTGCATGAGGAGGAAAAGTGTCTGAGGAGGGGACCCAGTGCGGGAAGGCCAGCCTTTGAAAATCTAAGAACTGAAATTTAAAAGACCAATTCAACTCTAACAGTGCTTCTAAACACAGCACTGTGGGTTTGCATGTTTATTGTATTGCAAAAAATTAATTTACCAATCAAATGTGCTCAGTTTACAAATACAATTTTTTTTTCTAACTGCCAGACCTACATTATGAATGTAGGATCAGTCTCCCCAACTGTGTTCTACTTCTCAAGTGTCATCTCCTGTAATAAATGTTCTGCAGGCCAAATTAGGCTATATTGACACCTGTGTAACTCCAAGAGCATTCAACAGGTTTGCAGAAATGTGACAGATTGGAATTTAGTAAGCAATTCTATTTATGGTGTAGAAAGATTCCAGCTCACACTCTAGGCTCTGCAGGGCTCAGGCAAGCAAAAAGCAATAAAAAACTATTTTTAACTCTAAAGCAAGCAGACGTGACTGAATACACAAAAGGACCAGACCTGCAAAACAGCATGATGTAATTTATATATCCTCAACTCTTCAGTTGAAAGCATATTTCGATTCTCTTCTTCCCTGCTGTAGTGACACAATATTAGAGTTGACCGTAAACTAATAAATCCAACTCAGTTGTGTGTCCAAGTGACTTACGCAGTACCCAACAGAGACTGGAGCTTGGAAAAGAGCAAGCTGGGTGAGACTTCAGACATGAAACTGAGGATATAGGTCAGGAGTTCTCAAACTGGGGGTCGGAATCCCTTGGGGGTCTCGAGGTTATTACATGGGAGTCGTGAGCTGTCAACCTCCACCGCAAACCCCGCTTGCCTCCAGCATTTATAATGGTGTTAAATATATTAAAAAGTGTGTTTAAATTTATTAGGAGCTTGCTGTGTGAAAGGGGTCACCAGTAAAAAAGTTTGAGACCCACTGGTATAGGTTGAGTGTAAGAAATGGCAGAGATTACATTGAAATCTTTGACTGACTATGTCTGCTGTTTATTATCCATTACCAGAAGTATAGTCTACAAGTGCCAAAAGTGCAGTTTCTGTAATTAGACTGACAAGAGTCAAGGAGATCAACTTGGTACTTCAGAATAATTTCCTCTGTGATCTCAACCCAACACAAACATGTGATACTGGCAGATAGTTACTTGGATTGTTAATATCAAGCATGTTTCTTGAGCCAAAGACACACAACAGCTTTCTCAAGAGAAGCCAGCACTCCTTAATGAAGGCGCTGAATCTCCACCAGAAGTGGACCCAGTACTTCCCTACTGGTTTTCTCTAGTCAAGGACATGAATCTAAAGAAGAGGTGAGAGGACAAAGTGCTTCTAACATCTCTGATAACTTATTGAATGTCAGCGATCTAAACTCCATTAAAAAAGCCTTGACATTTGTCTTTTCAAACGTTTTCTCCGCAACCAAAGCAGTGCAGCCCAAATCTACACAATTATATACTGTTGGACACAGTAAGCAGCACAATAAAGGTTACAATTGGTCACTGAGTACTAATACAGTCTGGTGCCGTGGGTCACTTAATACTTTTGTTGCAAGAGAGAAAACATTGATGGTTTACAAAAAGATGCTTTAGTTTCCCGATGGGGTCAAGACGATATATTACCAGGTTCATATGCTGGAGACCATCTGTGTAGATCTTTGTAATACAAAACGTGTTATCACACTAGTGACCAATATTTTTTCACTGATTCTACAAAATAAAATGTGTCAGGTGCAAGATTGTTTCATGGTGGCTAAATCCTGAAATATTCATGTTTCCCAATTTTCTCTTCTAAAACACTTAACATTGACTCTATTCACCACAAAGTATCTTAGTCAGTGGGACTTGTCATCAAATACTTGTAGATAATGAATTCTGGCAACAATTTGTGTTTCAACACACTTAAATGTATTATAAGCATCTAAGCTACGCAAAATCGAGAAAAACTGTGTAACTTTACTTCCACTAACTTTGCAACATCTCCAAATTGAAAAACAGATTACTGAGAAATTTACAGAAAGGCTTCGTTTATTATGCAACAGAGGGTCCTGTGGCACCTTTGAGACTAACAGAAGTACTGGGAGCATAAGCTTTCGTGGGTAAGAACCTCACTTCTTCAGATGCAAGAAAAGCATTGCATCTGAAGAAGTGAGGTTCTTACCCACGAAAGCTTATGCTCCCAGTACTTCTGTTAGTCTCAAAGGTGCCACAGGACCCTCTGTTGCTTTTTTTACAGATTCAGACTAACACGGCTACCCCTCTGATACTTCATTTATTATGTTTTACAGAGTAAGCATTTTACCTATACCATATTTTCTACTAGCACTACCAGGGGAATCAAAAAATTAAAATCCTCATAGGTTTTATTAAAGATTTCTGATAGCCTAAGAAATTTAGTTATATGTGTCTGATATAACCAGCCTATTAAGTGCTTATTATGAGAAACTAGGTTCCAGCACCTTCAGTAAAATTAGTGAAAAGGCTGACCTAATGAACATTCCTTATACTAAGGTGTTACAATTTATTGCCTTATAATGTGGTAGTTAAGAAAATATTTCTTGTGAAACGCATACTGATTTATTTCCTGATAATGTTAGTCAAAGAAAAGTGATTAACAAATTTGGATTTAAGAATTTCCAATGTATAATCCAGGAATGACAGAGATGAGTTTAACATAATATAGATATTTAACCAATCCAAGTTTATAACTCATAAATATGGTTCCTCAATGGATAATTTGTCAAATTATGAGCTGTTACTACATTTTGATATACTGTAGTTAATCACGTCACTAATTCTGCAACCAATTCACATGCCCAGAAAGACCAGAGTTATGATTTTTCAGACGTAACAAACATGATATACAGTATACTAAGATTACAAACCTTTTGCCACGTGGGAAAATGAATAATTAGAAACTGAGACACAAGACTTCAGCTGACATGGGGCTGCTCTTATCTCTAACAGACATTCTGCTGCTTCAAGTACATAGCCTTTAACTGCCAGCCTTATTTGCTGGTGTTTTTATCCTATACTCTTTATTTTCTCTCTTTTTAAGCACAAAACACTCCATTTATTTTTTGCACTTGGGTTTGTGATCTGCTTTTGTCCTTATTAACCTGTGCAACAGAAGCAAATTAAGACAGACAATCACATAAAAAGGGATTTTATTTTCAGAGGGGATGAGCACCTGCAGCTCATATCAACTTCAACTGTATTTGCAAGGACAGTAGAACCTCAGAGTTACAAAAACCTCAGGATGGAGGTTGTTCGTAACTCTGAAAAAAAAAGCTATGGCTGCCCTTTCAAAAGTTTACAGCTGAACACTGACTTAATACAGCTTTGAAACTTTACTATGCAGAAGAAAAATGCTGCTTTTAATCGTCTCAATTTATATGAAACAAGCCCAGAAACTTTCCTTTTCTTGTCAATTTTTTTTTTTTTTAATTTTCCCTTAATTTTTTTAGTAGTTTACATTTAACACAATACTGTACAGTGTTGTTCCTCCCCATCCCCTCTTGCAGCTGCCTGATTGCGTACTTCCGGTTCCAAATGAGGTGTGTGGTTGACCAGTCAGTTCGTAACTCTGGTGTTCGTAACTCTGAGGTTCTACTGTAAAATCAGGCCCAATGTTTCTACAACTTATTAACCATCCAGAGTCAGCCTCTAAGGCAGTATACCAGACTAGGCAGGCCCATTTCTACATTCTGGATGCTGATAATATATATGTACAATAGTCACTGTGTGAGAAAGATGTGAAAATATCTAATCCACTGTGCATTCTTATAAACCTGACTACTTAGGAGCACTTAACACCACTGGATTGGCCACCTATGATATTATAAGAGTGGTTGGGAGCACCGTTTATTATTAAGGTTGCCCAACACTTCCTATTATAAGATACTGTTTTCAGTTGCTTATATCTTTGCCAAAAACTTTTAACCATTTTGCCTGAAATGTGCGACGTCTGCCTCAGACTGATGTTTTTTTTGGAAATTTCAGTCAAAAAAGTTCAGCCATTTCCAAGAATGAGGCTAGGGAAACCTACATTGTTTTGCCCATGTTAAAAAATTCTGGTGACTTTTTACTTAGAAAGCTCTAACACCTCCAATGCTCTGAATCAGCAATGTGAAACTTGGCAAGGGATAGGGTTACCAGATAGCAACTGTGAAAAAATGGGACAGGGGGTGGAGGTAATAGGTGCCTATATAAGAAAAAGTCCCTAAAAAATGGGACTGTCCTTTTAAAAAGGGACATGGTCATCCTAGCAAGGGATGGCCTTTGTGTCAGAGATGTGCCTTTTGTTGTCTCTATAAAAAAAACCACACACATTTAGCCAAGTTATAAACCTTTGGAAAAATCACAAGTTATAAGCTTTTGAAAAAAATTGCAGTTTGCTTATGTTCAGTAGAGACCTGGATTTTTGCAACTAAAATCTCTCAAGATTCCATCCTCGTTGAGCATGCTTCAGACTCCAACCACTCCTAATGTTGACCAGATTGCATGTGTGCCATCATGACAGAGCAAGTGAGCATGCTCCAGCCCAGGGATACAGCGGCAAAGCCAAACTTACCCTGTTAATTGCTGCAGCAGGCCTGGCTAGGGCTAGACACCAGAACTGAGTGCAGGGAGACAATCTATCATGGGCTTTCGATAACCCCCGACTGCCTCCCAGGAATGTGGAGGAGGAAACTGCCCCCTAGCTAAATCCAAGACTAATTTCATTGGCCTTAAGAGAGAGACTACTTCAAAGTGAATGTAAGACATGGATAAGAATAAGTGGATGGGACCATCCAATCTGGATGCATTGTTCAGTTTGTGGTGGTAAATAAGAGATGTCAAATATACAAAAATATCCACAGCAAGCCCCAATGCGTATTTCATTGAGATGAGCTAATATCAACCAACAGTGATAGCTACGCTGTGCAGCAGAAAACAATAGTGGACTTTACTGAATTTTTTTAATGTTCAGATAATAGCTAATCCAAGTGACCACATGATTATACTACAATTATTCTTGTCCTCTCCCCTCCATCTCATACTACATCACTCATGTATTACATACATCTTGTTTCCAGAAAAGTGAATGTATGAATAGTCATTTCTCCTCCAGAATCAAAAAGAAAGGTCTCAATTTCCTCTGCTTGGTTTTGTGTTTATATCCGATTAATATATGTACTAACCCATAGTCTTAAAAGAATGTACAAAATTAGAATAGGAAATAAAAATGATCAATTGACACAATGCTGACTAAAAGACTTTTCTCATCCCCTGACTCAACAGCTCACTCTCATTCCTGTAAAAAAAATAACCCATAATACCCCATATTAGGATTATCAGATCCATGTTCTGGTGGACCAAAAGAATGAGGTGAGTCCGATGCAGAGCTGAGGACCGCACAACACTCTGCCAGTAGCCCACCAGTTTAAACCATGCACTTCATATGATTGTAATGGCTACACAATCATATAAGGAGAAAACAATGGAGCTAATCTGCCAGTGAAACATGCTCATCATTACTACATTGTATTTCAAAGCAATAACTTTTATCCATTAAACTTGATTGTGCACACGACTCCAGTGTATCCTGCAATTCATGAGTTAGTCATCATGCATGAACAATAGCGTATAAATATAATGCTTATTTAATACCACAGTTTTCAAAGGAAGATAGGAATGGACTTTTTGAATTTAGTTAATACAGTGTTAACATTCCATAGTTAAAAAAAAAGAAAAAAAAAGACAGGGAAGAGATAAGGTTATCAAAGTGACATTTAAATCACTCACATTGTACATGCTGTATATATTTACATAAACTATGTTTAACAGTAGATGTGTAACTAATTTCCAAAATAAAATATGGAGACAGTATGGATAAATGAGCATTATATGAGAACCTTAACATCTGCATCCCTTGACTTTTTGTTTAAATACATAATCTTAACATTGACCTATTATTATTGCATTATTATTAATATTGGTTTGCATTTCCTTGGCTTTTTAAAAGAAAACAACAGACATAAAAAGCTCATGCATTCTAGAATGTAAGTGATCTGAATCAGACTTTGCAGTACACACCTAATTTTGATTAGTTCTGGCGTTTAATTTTCATAACTCACTGATGTATGCAGTGTAGTTGTAGTGTCGGTCCCAGGATATTAAAGAGACCCAACTTCTGTTGGTGAAAGAGAGAGAACAAGGTTTTGAGCCACACAGAGCTCTTCTTCAGGAATGGAAAACCTGCAAAACACTTTCAAAAGACGAGCTTGGGAGATGGAATTCATAACTCTGATAGACACTAAAAATCATGGACTGAATACTCACACTGAATTTATGACTTATTGCCACATTCTGTAACCCTCTACCCCCTTTTTTTTTGTTCTATGACTGTAGAGGTGCTACTGGGCCACTCTACCTTGAATGCTCCCTTAGAATATGTGCTAACTTCTTATGCTAAACAATCTGTTCCACTTTGCATTTAACTGTAACACTTGGCGTATATTTACACTGCAAAGAAAAACCGCAGCTGGCCTGTGCCAGCTGACTCTGGCTCCTGGGGCTTAGGCTGTAGGACTGTTTCCCTGCAGTATAGACTAACGGGCTCAGGCTGCAGCCCGAGCTCTGGGACTCTCTCCACCTCACAGGGTCCTAGAGCCAGGGCTCCAGCCTGAACCCAGAAGTCTACACTGCAATTAAACAGCCCCTTAGCCAGAGTCAGCTGGCACACTGCAGGTGTCTAATTGCTGTGTAGATATCCAGACATGAAGAAGAGATCTGTGTAGCTCAAAAGCTTGTCTCTCTCACCAACAGATGTAGAAATTACATCACCCCCTCTAATAACTCACTGTGGCAGAAGTGGCAAATGTAAAGCTTTGTGTTTTCTATTAATTCCAGTATCAAGACATTTTTCTGCAGCAGTGGGCCAACAGAGCAACAATACATCTGGAAAAGAAGTAACTATAATGGTAGGAACTAAGGTATATTTAACGTTTTAAAACTAGCAGCAGCAAATTGGAGCCCAAGTCCAAATATCTACAGTTATCTTTAGCACCATAGCGTGAGCCTGAGTCTGTAGACCTGGACTCTGAGACTTGCTGCCTCGGCTTTTAAAATGCAGTGCAAACATACTCTAATTTAAATTCTTACACATAGAGCTAAAGCCTGTGAATCGATGCAACACTTGCACTCTGCCATTTGCAAATTGTTCGGGCGGGTCAAGCTGGGAAAGAGTACCCTAGGATGTCACAAAGGGGATAGGGCTTCTTTAATAAGACATAAAATTTTGGCGTATGCTAACAGGGCCTGCTCAGCAGTGATTTTTCATATCAGAACATTTTCATATTTCCTTTACTTTCAGATCCTGTCACCTACCAACAAAAACTATGTGCATTTTTTTTAACAATAGAAGAAAAAAAATGTATGTCTTGAAACTTTGAAGTTCTTCCCCCACCAATAACTCACTAACCAGTTTTGAGATTTTCCCTCCTGTTTTCCAATGAAATCACCTCTGAGCTGAGAACAATCATTGAAAGTTTCAACCCAAAAAAGAAATTTTCATGTTATGAACATGTGACAGACTTAAGCTTACATCAAGGCTTTCATTTTAACTACTGCTTTTGTTTATACATTATATATATATAAAAATAACCTTGTACTAGGATTATGTCATGAAATATGATTCTTTTCATTTTACATGCATACGGTGATCTTATTAGGTTAGGTTTTCTAATTTATCAAGGTATCATTTGAGGGTTTAATTTCTCACTCCTATTTTCAATTTTCTAGAATATATTCCTTACAGTGAAATTCTTGATCTATTTGATTACATTAATTTGAAATAACAATATTAGAGTATAAGAGGCACAATTTATAAACATTTTGATTTGCAGAACAACAAGTTTATCCTTTTTTCCCCACCACCCACAAGTAATTGCTGCATTTTCTTTAAACTCTTACTCTATTACTACAGCATATCTAAAGCCTTGAAAGAACATTCTTAGAGGGAGAAGTAGAAGGAATGAGAATAATGAAGATGACAACTAAGTGAACACCAGCACCAAACACAACTTTATCATTTTCAATTCAATTTGTAATCTTACAAACATCCTCAATCAGACCTGGTAGAACTTATTTGAGAGAGAGAAGTAGCTCAGTCTCCATGATATTTCAATCTTTTCATTAGTATCAAATTCTTTAGTGCACCATGAACAGCCAAGAGTTTGGTAATGTGAACTCTTTTATAAGGAGAATGAAACAAGGCCATTAAATTCATTACATTCAAGCTTCACAGCATGAACCAATATAGTTTTCAATAAGAGGTTCCACACTATGTCTGCTACATACGTTATGGAAGTCTATTCAACTTTTTGTGAGGCATTTCTAGATTAATTTCTGCTTTTCTATGCATTTCAAAGTCAGTGCATCTTACTTGCATTGAATGTATGAATAAAATATTTCCATATAAAGTTTCTCCCATCATATCCTTCCAGTACTTTTAATCTCTAAATGTGTCTCATACACAGTACACTATTTCTATGTACTGTATATTCTACTACATTACATACACGTGCATGTCTATACACATTCACATTATCTGTAAAAGCCTTTCTGAATTACTGAAGAGACTGAAAATTGTACTGCATAAACTGATAACGCTGTAAGTATTAAGTAACAGCATTAACTGTTAGAAAATTAATTACAGTTTCCAAGGTTTTTCTTTTATAAGAACAGTCTACCAACTCACATTTTTTGACACTTGAGACTCAGACTCATAAGATTTGCTGTTCTCACAAATAACAAAGAGTGGTTGCCTATGGGATTACAGCATGGCAAAAGTGTAGCTGACTCATGGGATCAATTATAAAGCACCAGTACTTATGGCTTTTGTTCACTCTAGTATTTTCACCAATGGTTTTACATTTTTAAGCAATTAGTGGGATGATCATATTATACATATTACCAAACTAGTTACTAAGGCATCCTCCCAGGCTAGAAAGCTACCACATTTTAGCACTACACACTACTGAACAAGCTTATCCCCACCATCTTCTATAATATAGGTCACTCAGTGTACACCTGATGAAAAGTTATGAAATACACAAGTGAAAAGTTGAAATAGAATGTTTATAAGCCTCAACCAAAACAGCTGTCTTAACATTTTTTAATTTAAAATTAAACAATTTAAAAGAATCAAGTGATTTATGTCTTTTCCAAACTAGAACAGTATGACATACAATCATTTAATAAAAATTTTAATATTGTCACAGGTGCAACTTTTTTACCCCCCAAATACCCCCATTAAAACTGAAATCACTAAAGCAGATCAGCAATAAAAGAAGCAGCTCCAATTTAAAAGCAGTTAACTGTGACAGGTTATTGATAGAACAAACAGAATTTGCTATACTTACTGAATGTTTCTCCTGCTGGCCCATAACTCCATGGTTAGCTGGGATCGCTAGTGGTTTCATAATGAAGAAACATATGCTGAACTGAATTTACACATCATGTACCAATTTTTCATGGATGGAAAGTCACCCTCTATAGCATTAAATTACAAAAAGAAGGGGGGAGGAACCAAGCTGGAGCTTAAAGTGTCACTACCACTAAGCTCAAAAAACCTCTCACACTTGTAATACAGAAAAGCAATCCAAACAACAGCGTTCGTCTCCATTTTTGTAACACTGAAAGTCTAAGCATGTCAGGATGTAAGGAGTCTGATGAAGCCCTAAACATCCAGCATTCTTCCAAGTGAACAAGATCATTCCCTGAGACTGAAGAATCGGAGGAAAAGAAAAAGGAGGAAAAAAAAAAAAAGCTAAAATGGCTGACTGCACAGAGACTCCCTTAAAAAAGCTTAATACAGTATTATCTTAGTCAGGTTGTCGGAACCAGCCTTCAGCCAAGCATTGTTAATAAACCTGTTTCATTTGCAATCACACTCACACACACACACACACACACACCCTACACAACACACCCCAAAAAATCAGGGCAGAGCATGTGCATAGGGACCTCCTCCCTGGCTGCTAATGATGCTGACAGAGTGGTGACCAGTGATCTCTGTTCCACTCAACTAACCAAGTTTGCACAATTAATCTTAGCAGCATGACATTGATGGACATTTAATTTCATGATGTCTGACCCTCACACTCAAGGCAAACATGTCTACTACCGAAAGTCAGTAACAGAAATACAACACAGTTACACACACAAAAACCTAGAGAATCATCAGTCTGAATGTAATATGCCAATATAATTACGTTATTGTGCTTACTTTGGAAGACCATGGCTGCAGGCAGTTGGCATAGCAACGCACAAGGAAAGCCATTTCCTGGGTAGAAAGAATGCTTCCTTTTCTAAATAAAAAATTCCTCTTAGGATACAAACGGCATTGCTGCTTCCTGCAGAAAGCAAAGACACTATAGTCTGTCTCTTAACCTGCACAGACAGGCACTCTCAATGCAGTTCTAGTGATGTAAGTCGATTTCTCTCTCTCTCCCTCCCTCTCCCTCTATACATGGAAATTTCGACTCAAATGGAAGACACATTCCTTGAGGCTCACCCCCTCAAATACTTAAACCATTTCACTCGTTAAGGTAGAGATGGACAAGTCAGATAAAGTAACAAGCTCTTGCCTGTATTATATCAGCTTCTGTAGGTCAAGCAAGTCCCAGAGGGAAGGAATCCACTGAGAGCTCACTCCAAAAGAGTATAACTGAAAACAGGGTGGGAATAAGGAGCAAGACTTACTTCAACACAAGCTCTAGACTAAATATGATTCTTCACCCAGGTGAAGATAAAGAAATGTGTTAGACAACACCTTCTCCTTCCCACACCCAAACATAAAATTGCTGCAAAGCTGTAAAACATCTCTGTTGAGTATTTATAAACAGCACACTTGACAAGCTTTCATGGATTTTGAACAGTTTAAACATTACTCCAACTGCAAATATCTATGGACTGGTATAGGTAAGGTCCTGAATTTCCACAAATACCAATACCAATCTTTTTGGTACTTCTATACGGAGATTGAGTAATTTCCATTAAAACAATGGAGTGAACAATCCAGGCGATATAAAAAAGACTAACTTTGACAGTTTCAATAATGTACTTCTTGTATGAAAATTACATTTTAAAATGGAGCAGTTTACCCAGAGACTCCCATAAATAACACATTACTTCCAGTTTTATATCTACAGCATCGTGCTATAGAGAAGCTATAATGCAACAGGGAAAATACGCAAGCAATAAAATAAATTTCATCAGTGTACAATATAAATTTTTGGAGGGTCAGAAACTGATGACAGTGGAGACCAAACCATTGCCAACAAATAGAACCTGCTGCTCAACCATTAACCTGTCATGTTGCTAGAATTTGATCTCTGCTACATATTTACAATCAGAGACCATCATTGATGAACTAAACAAAGAACTTTTTTGCTGCTGCTCTTGTAAAATATATATATATGTAGTCTATGAAGCTAAAAGCTATTAAACATGCATAAACACACATGAAAGATGAATCCTGAAACATATTAACATGTATTCTGTAGCTGTCTCTACCAAAATAACGCACCCTATGTTAATTAGTCTGACTTGCTACATAGTGATGGTTTTCTGTACTGACACTGATTGCTGGCAAATTAGGCTAAACACTTAGTGAAAATTAAGTTTAATAAAGAAAGATTCTGAGGCAACTAAGAGCCACAGTCTATTTTCAAAACATTATTTTAGGGAAAAATTATTTCATATCTGGCCCTTTTTAAAGGGAATATATTTACCTTTATGGGCCTGTTTAATATAGCACACATCTCCTTGATTTTCTAATATATAATAAGAGCAGTTCTTTTAAAGCTGAATTACATAAGTTCTTCTTGATACAACTGTTTTATAAACAAATTTCTGCAAAGGGAAAAAGCGTGGGTATTTATAGTATTTTGTAAATGACCTTAACATTCTTCAGTAAATGATTAAGAATTTTAAAATGTTAAATTTAAGTTTCATTCTTACAAATGCTGAGCATGAGCATTTGTAAATGAAGTTCTGCCCACTGAGACTGTAAATTATCCAATTTATGAAACTTATAAAAAGTAAAACAAGATAATGAAGTAAAGTAAAAATATTACTTTTCGTCAAAGTAATTAAAACACACTTCTAGTTTGGCTTGGTGGTCCTGTGGTTAGCGCCCTGCACGAACATGAGTTTAGTGGTTCAACTCCTGGCTAGTAGGTGACAGGAACTCTGCCAAGGCAAAACATGTCATGCCTCGATGGGGAAACAGTGCACCACAACTAGTTATATATTAAACTGTATGTGTACATGGGACTGTACTCTCTGACTTAGGACCAAAACTGATGGTCCTGAAAAGGAGTCCAGCCTAGCCATCTGTGGTAAAACCTTTGAGAGAGAAAAAAATATTAACTGAACAAAAAAATTAGAAGGACGGGAGAAAGACAGGGAATTCTCAGACAACCATACTACCCCCCTCCATCTTAATTACAGAAAATTACCTTGTCACCAACAGCAAATCTCCATTCTCACATGAGAAAATAAAGGATTGACTTTATAAAAGGAGGGAAACATAACAGCCTAGCCAAATAGACTTAGTTACTGAAGTGGTTTCAGTAGCTAACACGTCCATGAATCGCAAACCCGATAAGACTGTCGTCTCTTAAATTTGACAAAAACCCGTGTCACCTCCCTCACTGTAACTTAAACTAATATACCAGTTGTTTACTGTTTCGTGTACAGAGCATAACTATCTTTGGTAGTTACTTTGTTGCTTAACAACATGTATAAAACACAAGATATCAAGTCTCTTGTTTCTTTCTCTCCTTCCCCAAACCCATCTCCTGAATATCAAAGCATTTTCATATGGAGCAATTTTAGCTACAATTGTTTTTAACAAAATAATTAAAATCCCGTAATTACCCTTTACATAAAATGATTAAGGCAGAAATCCAAACAACATTTTATAAGTTTTAAATCCTATTTCAAATATAATTGGAATTCATTAAAGGACCTCTTAAAAGGTTCACATACACTGGAAAGTATCCTCTCTTAGATAATTATGAATAGTTAAGTAAAATCCAACTTTGCTTTAATAACAATTTTCAAATGATGGCTAAAGATGAAAGGGAGCCAAAAACAACATTCAAGACAAGTTTAGTTCTTAGTGTTTTGTTTTGTCATAAGGAAGTTATGAGTCTTTTGTCATCAAACACAAGTTTTACAGTCCTCCTAGAAAAATTGCGTTCTGCAGAGAAATTTGAAAGAGATAAGTGGAAAGAATGGAAAATGAGGTCAGGGACAATATGCAATGCAGGTAAGGGTGGGAAGAAAAGGAGACTTGTTAGTTAGGAACAGACATTATCAACACACTAAATCTAGAATAGAATATCCCTTTAACAAGATACCTGTTTTTTTTATCCTTTTCGCCCATTCTGAAAATCTGCAGAACACCCAATAGTAGTACATCATCTTAAATGAATGCATGGAAATGTTTCCTCTTTAATACAGTGAAAGGCAAAGGACAAGTCTAAAAACTAATTTAAAAAAAAAAACTGTTTTGTTGGACACAAATTTCCTGGTGCCCACAGGAATATCAAACTATTTCTATACCATTTTTCTCTCTCCCACCTGACCTTCCCCAACAATTTGTCTCCTAGGATATGGCTGATAGGAGTAAAATGGAGCAGAGGGGAAAAAAGAAATTTGCTCTGAATGCTGCAATAAGGAACACGTTTAAATATCTCATATACCACACAGGTAGAGCCCTGCAAATCTGCGGCTATCCGCTTTATATCTGCAGATATCCACATCCGTGGACCATGTTTGCAGATTGTGGATGGATGTGGATCCAAATTTTATATTTAGGAGCCCTGGAAATCTGCGGAGATCCACTTTATATCTACAATGTTTGCGGATCACAGATAGGCTGTGGATACACATTTTGTATCCATGCAGGGCTCTACACAAAGGCCTTTTCCTTTAACATGCTGTAGTGGATTTAGAATTCACATAAACACCTGTGTGACTACTTCAAATTTACCCACAACTTTTCTCTAAACACTCAGAAAACTTCACTGAAAAAACAGTTACCTACCTTTCGTAACTATTGTTCTTTGAGATGTGTTGCTCATGTCCACTCCCAGTAGATGTGTGCGCACCAAGTGCATAGTCGCCGGAGGGTTTTTCCCCTAGTGGTATCCTTCGGGCTGGCTGTGGAGCCCCTGGAGTTGCACCTTCATGGTGGTGTATATAGGTCCCTGCCAATCTGCCGCTGCTTCTGTTCCTTCTTGCCGGATACTCCAAAAGAGGTGAGGCAGGTGGGTCTTGGAATGGACAGGAGCAACACATCTCAAATAACAGTAGTTACGGAAGGTAGGTAACCGTTTTTTCTTCTTCGAGTGACTGCTCATATCGATTCCAAGTAGGTGACTCCCAAGCAGTCCCCCAGAGGAAGGGGTTGGAGTTTACCAAGTCACAGACTGTAGCACCACTCTGCCAAATATGGCATCGTCTCTAACCTGCTAAGTGATAGTGTACTGCGAGATAGATAACCATGTTGCCACCCTGCAGGTGTCTTGAATTCGAACCTGCACCAAGAACGCTGCAGATAAAACTCACGCTCTTGTGGAGTGCGCTGTTATTGCTGGGGACAGTATCTTTGCTAGGTCGTAGTACACCTTGATACAAGCCATGAACTATGAAGAGATCCTTTGGGATGACACCGGGAGCCCCTTAATCTGTTCAGTGATCGCAATGAAGAGCTGTGTCAATTTCCAAAATGGCTTTGTCCGCTCAATGTAAAAGGCTAACGCTCATCTGACATATAGGGAATAGAGCATCTGTTCCTGGCTATTAGCATGTGGCTTAGGGAAGAACACTGGAAGAAAATTACCTGATTCGTGTGAAATTGCTAAACTACCTTCAGGAGTTGATTTGTTTCTTTATTTCCTTGTGTGGGTATCGTAGTTTTCCCCACACAAGGAAATAAAGAAACAAATCAACAAAGCCAGACGTGTACCCAGAAGCCTCCTGCTACAAGACAGGCCCAAAAAAGAAACCAACAGAACTCCACTGGCCATCACCTACAGTCTTCAGCTTAAACCTCTCCAACACGTCATTGGTGATCTACAACCCATCCTGGACAACGATCCCTCACTTTCACAGACCTTGGGAGGCAGGCCAGTCCTCACCTACAGACAACCCGCCAACCTTAAGCATATTCTCACCAGCAACCATGCACCGCACCATAACAACTCTAACTCAGGAACCAACCCATGCAACAAACCTCGATGCCAACTCTGCCCACATATCTACACCAGCAACACCATCACAGGACCTAACCAGATCAGCTACAACATCACCGGCTCATTCACCTGCACGTCCACCAATGTTATATATGCCAACATGTGCCAGCAATGCCCCTCTGCTATGTAAATTGGCCAAACTGGACAGTCACTACGCAAGAGGATAAATGGACACAAGTCAGATATCAGGAATGGCAATATAAAAAAACCTGTAGGAGAACACTTCAACCTCCCTGGCCATACAATAGCAGATGTAAAGGTAGCCATCTTACAGCAAAAAAACTTCAGGACCAGACTCCAAAGAGAAACTGCTGAGCTCCAGTTCATTTGCAAATTTGACACCATCAGATCAGGATTAAACAAAGACTGTGAATGGCTATCCAACTACAGAAGCAGTTTCTCCTCCCTTGGTGTTCACACCTCAACTGCTAGCAGAGCACCTCACCCTCCCTGATTGAACTAACCTCGTTATTCCATACTGATTTATACCTGCCTCTGGAAATTTCCATTACTTGCATCTGAAGAAGTGGGCATTCACCCACGAAAGCTTATGCTCCAATACTTCTATTAGTCTCAAAGGTGCCACAGGACCCTCTGTTGCTTTTTACAGATTCAGACTAACATGGCTACCCCTCTGATACTTAGCCAGACAAGTGGCTTGAGTGGATGGCTTTCTGTTGCCAAGAAGAACCTCCATAACCAAGTCTGAGCATGCAAGATCTAATGGGTTCAGCCGTGGAATTTCCATGCAGTGAGGTGGAGACACTCTAGATTGGGATGCTAGAGGCGGCCCTAGTCCTGCATGATCAAGTCCGGGACTAGGGGCAGAGCTATAGGTATGTCCACCAACAGGTTTAGAAGTATGGTGAACCAGTGCTGACGTGGCCATGCTAGTGCTATCAAGATTATTGATGCTCTCTCTCATCAGACCTTCAAGAGCAACTTGTGAACGAGCGGGACGGGCAGGAATACATACAGCAGGTGACCTTTCCGAGGGAGGAGAAAGGCAAACCCAATCTGTGATTCAGGAAGGAACAGAACTGCTGATACTTCCTGTTGTCCGTGTCATGAACAGATCTATCTGGGGAAATTCCCATCTTTGGAAGATGTTGATCGCGACATCTGGGAGGAGGGACCACTCGTGGCCATGAAAGGACCTGCTGAGGTGATCAGCCACTTTGTTCTGCGAGCCCGGGAGTTATGATATCTCCAGATGTATTGATTGGGCAATGCAGAAGTTCCACAGCCTGAGGGCTTCCTGACACAGGGGAGAGGAACGAGCACCATCCCATCTGTTTATATACAACATTGCTGTGGTATTTTCTGCCAATACCAATACGCATCTGCCCTGTAGATGGGTTTGAAACGTCTGGGAAGCAAGGCGAACTGCACACAGCTCCCTGATGATGTGCAGCGAACTTTCTGCCTGGGACCAGAGGCCTTTGGTCCTGAGTCTTCCTAGGTGTGCCCCTCCTCTCCTCCACCCCCCCATCCCATTGCTGATGCATCTGTGACAAGGGACAGCAATAGCTGAGCCCTAGAGAAGGGTATTCCCACCCTTGGCCAAGCCACCGCTGGAGGAACTTAAGGACTCGAAGAGTGAGTGTGACCAATCTGTCTAGGCGGTCTCAGTTCGGCCTGTATATCCGGGCTAGCCAAGCCTGAAGGGAACAGAGACGCAGCCTGGCATGCTGTACCACATACGTGCAAGCAGCCATATGTCCAAGCAGTTTCAGGCAATTTCGCACCACAACAGTGGGGAATATTCTGAGATCCTCTATGATGGCACCCATGGCAAGGAAGCAAGATTCCGGGAGGAATTCCCTGTCCTGAATGGAGTCTAGGAGAGCGCCAAAGAAATCTATCCTTTGTGTGGGGGTTATGGTTGACTTTGTCACGTTCAAAATAAGGCCGAGCTTGTGGAATGTTGTCCGCACCAGGCTCACGTGGGTCTCCACTTGGGCCCAGGAGCAGCCCTTGATTAGCTAGTCATCTAGGTACGAAATACTTGCATTTGCTGCTTCCGCAAAAAGGCTGCCACAACTACCAGGCACTTGGAGAACACCTGGGGGGCTGTCGAGAGGCCGAAGGGGAGGACAGTAAACTGATAGTGGGTGTTGTTGCCCATGAAATGGAGGAACCACCTGTGGGACGGGATTATGGACACATGAAAGTACGTGTCCTTCAAGTCAAGGGCAGCATACCAGTCCCCCGAATCCAGGGAGGGAATAATGGAAACGAGGGAGACCATGCGGAACTTCAACTTCTTCCTGAATCTGTTTAGGTTTCACAGGTCTAAAATAGGCCTGAGCCCATTCTGGGCCTTTGGGATTAGGAAATACTGGCCCTGCCCCTGAACTCCAGAGGGACCGCCTCTACTGCCCTGCATTGCAGGAGCATTTGCTCTTCCTGCACTAGAAGTTGCTCATAAGAAGGGTCCCTGAAGAGGGAAAGGGAGGAAATAGAATTGGAGAGAATATCCCAACTTTTCCGTGCTCAAGACCCATTGGTCAAGGTGATTTGAGCCCTGGCATGGTAGAAATGGGATAGATGATTCACAAAGGGAGGGGAAGGATCCAGGATCTGAACTGGTGCATTGCCCCGGGCACACCGTCAAAAGTTTGGTTTGGAGGCTGAGGGCTGCGTCACTGTGCCTTGGTCCTGGTTAGAGGAGGACAGAGGGCCTCCACCTATTACTCCTGCACCACTTCCTACTATAGTCCTGCCTAGGTGGAGCTGGGAGGGGGAGAGGAGCTGGCGTATGAAGCCCCAGGGGATTTCAGGGTTGCATGCAAGTCTTTCAGGCTGTGGAGCCTAGTGTCTGTTTGCTCTGAGAAGGGTCCTGAACAGTCAAAAGGCAAGTCCTGGATAGTGTGTTGGATTTCAAATGGGAGTCCCGACACTTGAACCATGAGCTCCATCTCATGGCTATCACAGTTGCCATCATCCAGGTTGCTGAGTCCTCCGAGTCCAGGGAGGCCTTTAAGGAGGTCCTCACAATAACCCTGCCCTCCTCCAGGACAGCCGCAAACTCCAAGTAGGAGTCTGCCAGAAGTTCCTGAAATTTGGACAGCATGTTCCAGGAATTACAGCTATAGCCACTTAGGACTGCCTGCTGGTTGACAATGCGAAGCTGGAGCCCCCGGTAAAATACACCTTCGTACCAAAGAGATCCAGCTTCTTCGCCTCTTTAGGGGCTCCACAGCTGACCTGACAGGTACTGCTAGGGGAAAAACCTTCCGATGACTGTCCACGTGGCGCACACGCACCTACTTGGAATCAACATGAGCAATCACTCAAAGAAGAATAAATAGAATCATAGAATCATAGAACTGGAAGGGACCTCTCGAGGTCATTTAGTCCAGTCCCCTGCACTCGAGGCAGGACTAATTATCTAAACCATTCCTGGCAGGTGTTTGTCTAACCTGCTCTTAAACAAACAACTTATCAAATTCACCACAGAGTTTTTCTTGTTAGAATGTTATTACTTCAGCCAAAACATAAAGGATTAAAACAGACAGGCAGTGGCATTGTTAAATTAATGAACCTCATTGCAATCAATTAATATCCTGGAAACACCAAAGCTACACTTACTCCATTGTAATGTCTGCTATTTTGATAACCCATTTACTAACGTTACAGAATGTTTGAACAAATGCCCTTATGTTGAGCTATTACTGCAGATGAATCTATAATCCGGATCTTTAATATAATGACAAGGCCGGAGTACAGTCAGACTGGTGCCTCAGCTGGGCTTGATGCATTGTGGTCTGCCAATCTTCCCTTTGATTACAAACCGATTTGTCACCTTGTGTACTCAGCTCTCAGTTTTTAGTAGAGAAAACATTCTTATCATTGCATGTCATATTCCTCAAAACATCAGCAAGGTGCAAAGCATACAAGAAGTATTCTAAAACCATCATCAAGTCTTCATTTCTGACAGTTGACAATTGCTTTAGAACAAAAATATGAAGCAATTGTGGAACTGCTTGTGGCACTCTTTGTAAGGAGTGTTTGTGTCCCATTTTCAGGATTTATAATTTAGCTGGAAAAACCTACTTTAGACAAAACCTTTCCACAAAGACTTAGCATGCAAAAACACTCTTGTATTTTATTTTTAAATATGGTTTATTCCAAGTGTGTTTTTGCACTAGTGAACTTTTTTCCATTCACTATTTTGCACTCCTATAATTCATATATTATGGTTCCACTGTCTAAAATTTTATTTTAAAAGATTATCTAAAACCTATGCCATTCATATTTGATATATTCTCTATGCTATTCAGTCATTTATGTAAAAATTTCATGTATTCTGATTTTAATTTTATATACATTTTCCATAAAAGCAAATTTTTACCATCTACATAAATCTAGATAGAGTTTAATACTGTATTATTAACATTATTGGTTTTAAAGGAAATATAGATCTGTTTTTATTATTACTGTTAAACACTAAAAATGTAATAATAATTTTGGATTTATATTTCTGGCCATAAAGACACAATGATTAGAATTTTAAAAATAATTTTCCCTTCCACCATTATCTTACAATAACCCCTTTGAAAAAGAAACTATTTCTTCGCAATATTTTCTTCCACCATACAAGCAGATTGCTTCTCTATACTAGCTCTGTGCACCTATAACGAAATCTTTCCTTGACTAGTTCATTCTGAAGTGGATGGCTATTTTCTGGATGTCAGTAATTACTGTGTAGGAAGAGCTTTGTTGCTTTAACTGTCTCCTTTCCATAGCCAAACAGATAATTGGAGTCTCTTGAGTCTGGATGGCTATGAGGTCATCCCGTTATTTACCAGGTTCTCTCATCTTGGTAGGTGAAAAGTAGTTACAAGAATGTATTAATCAGATTGGAAACAAGGAGTCAATGACAGCATAAAAATACTAGGATTACTGTGCTTTCCCCTGCTTTCTAACTGTGAAAAACAGCAGGGTATGTGGTGTGAGAAGGAAGGCATACATGACCCTCTGAGGCCAAGATTGATAGAGGACATTATAAGATTGGAGAACCCTGATTTCTGTGTCTTGAAAAGAATTTGGCTTTCCTCTTTGGGCGGAAGGATAAGGGAGAAGGCTCAGTAACAGAGACCCAAATCTCCATGTTGTTAGCTTGAAAGAACATGGGATAGAACACCCACTTCATTGGGTCCTCATCTTGTCTTCTATTTACATGCTATGGAATTGAGTTCTCCAGAGATGTGGAAGTGCCCAAATGAATTTTAGCTTCTTCTCTACCCCATGCATAAGAATGTCCTTGTTGAGCATGGATGGCTGTGTACCTCCTTGCTTGTTCATGTACACTACAGCTGTCCCTGTTGACTGTTGTCATGAGGATACAGTAGTAGGATATTTTTGAGAACCAGGTGGATTGCCCTGAGCTCTAGCCAATTTATGCTCTTCACTGCTCCCTTGGACCAGAGTATTGGTGTTAATTACTGGGCACCATAGGCTCACCACCCAGACAAGATGGCTTCCTTTATGACTGTGAGCCTGATGGTTTTGAGAAAGTTCAGACTTCAACCTTTCCATTTGAGACCACCAAGACAGAGAGGAAATGACCTTATGGGCTACCAAAATGTTCTTTCAGAATTAGGTGGGGAAAGGAGAGTGTGTTTGTCGTCTCTGGTCATCCTTGGAGACTTGTTTTCTCTCACCCCAAATTTTAGTAAATGGGACATTGTTTCAAACATTTGCGTATGCCTAGTAGGATTTTGGCTAAGAAGAAAGGTATCTGAAACTCTTATTACCTACCCCAACCAACTCAGTGTTGTATTTAAATGGAAGGGTGTAGTTACCCCAGTTAAGTTAATAAGCTGTAATGCACTTTTGTCTCTTTAGAGAAACAAATTAACCTTATTATTTCCCTGAACTGTCCAAGAGAGGGCTGGACATTGCAGAGCACATGGTTTTGGTAAAATTCAGGACAGAATACGTTGGAAACACCTTGCTAGTCATAGACAAGGCTGATGGAAGCAAGAGTGGGGCTATAGACAGGCTGCTGGGGTAAGAGCTGCTGAAGCTGTGTTCAGCACACGGATGCTTCAGGGTGTGACCTGCTTGCTCATAGGCTGGTTATGAGCATACCAGGCAGAGAGCTTCACCAGCAGAACATTGTAAAGGTATCCAGGGTTGCAGGGCAAATGGTGACACCTCTTCACTAGATTGCCCCCTCCAGTAACAAGGTCAATGGGTTCAAACATCAGTAAGAAAATATAGTTATGCTATATTAACAATTTTCACTTATTTAAAAGAATACTAAAATGCTTTGCAAAATCTATAATCTATCAGTGAAAAAAAATCAAGTAAAATCTTAGTCCTACCAAACATAGAAATTGTGATTGTCTAATTTTAATTCTACACCATTTTGTTTTCTGTTATTTATTGTCAGTGTGGTTACTGGTATGCTAACTTTAAGTATCTTTCCTCTATTGTCATGGATATTTCCAGATCTTTCAAAACTCACTAGGTAACTTGGGGAGGTGAAAAAACTAGTGAGATATAATAAAAATTAAAAATATAAATTGGCATTTTATCAAATTATTTTTGTATACCCTAGTTTTCACATTTCCGCTATATTCATTGATATAGACAGCACTATTGCTTGTGCTGGTTTTGTGCCAAGCAGCACTAAAATTGTACTGAATCTCTCTGAAAGTTTAGCCAGAAAAAAGACAATTTCTAGATGAACAAAACAGAAATCTATGAACATAGGTAACTCAAATATACTACTACAAATAGCTACACCTGACCCTTAACTACAATCCATATTTTGTTCTTTTTATGTGATCATCTTAACCCACTTCAGAGAGATGGATTAAAATGAGTTTCAACAAATTAATGAGAATTATTTTTAATTTTGTGGTAGTACAAGATATGCATAAGCCTTTTGAAAAATTAGAAGTTATTACTGCTCTGATACACACGGGTGAAGTTTACAAACTTCATACATGTCATAGACTTGGTCCACATTGATAACAAGTGCCTGCAATATATTTATAGAAGTTTGATTTACAAATAAAGTTCTAAGCAATTGAAAATGTACTGACCATGCACACTGCAATACAACGTTTTAATTTTTGTTTTCAATCTCAACATTTCTGTTGTAACAATTTCTTTACACTAAGGCTATTTCTTCATTGAAAGCTATATGTAGATTTAATTTTTTTCCCCTCCTAAAGGGGACATTAAGTAAAATTTTTGAAAATGCCTAAATCTTATTTACAAATCTGACTTAGGCACTCAAAAATTTTACTTTACATCTTTATTTATGGATAAATAACTCAAATGGTAATGGATTTTTGTTCAACACTAAATATGCACTTGTGGACATGAAGAATTTCTGTCCAAAATTTTACCAAGTTAAGACTGTTAGGAAACAAAGGTTTATAATGGAATGTGTATCCATGTTTAATAGTAGATGTGATGTCACTCAGCCAGAGGAAGCAGCTCTCCGAGTTGCAGACATCCTAAGGACTTTAAAATTTTGTTAAAATACAATGCTAATTACATGTTTAAACAGCTGTATTTCCTCTTTTGGAATCTTACAAACAAGTGTTTTTGAACACCTGTGATTCACCCTTAAATACCACTTCTAATCAAGTAGACCTTCTAAATAAAAGAGATGCAACTGTATCCCACTAAAATTAATCTAATTCCTATTCATGTTCTGCAAGGACTCACTGCGTGCAATAGTTCATCACAAATGATAAACTATCCTGCTATCAACAACCTTAAGGATCCATCCTGAATAAACCTGAGACAACTTCTTTTACATTGCTTCAAGTCAGACACGCTCTGGACGACTGGCACCAAAGCAGATGATTGTAAGGATTTTCCTATGTTTAATTTTTTATGAACTTTTTAAATAATTCCTTCAGAATAACAACAACAAGAAAGCCAGAAAAAATACAATGGAGCACATGAAATACTGGCATATTTAGCCCAAATACATGGAATATGCTTGTGACAGTGCAGTGTATTTGACAGGGCATTTGACTGGGAGCTGGAGTTCTAGGTTGTGATCCTGGCTCAGCCACTAATCTATTAGCTGACCTCGGGCTAGTTATATCACCTCTCTGTGCTTCTGTTTCACCTTCTGCCTTTTGTGTGTCTTGCCAGTTCAGACTGTGAATTCTTCAGGGACCATCTCACTATGTGTTTGCACAGCACCTAACAAAACAGGACCCTGATCATAGTTGAGCCCTTTAGGTATTGCCATTAACTGCTAATACTAAGTAGGCACAACAGAGTTAGATAATTCTGATTTTCCTCTGAAGTATTTGACTGTTGCAAGTACTGCAAGGCACCACTGTTCTCAACCATTGTTAAAACTTTGAAACTTGGGAAGAAAAGTTTCATATGCTGAGCTTGAGCCAAGATCTACACTTAAAACTTAGGGCTGGGTCTTCACTACGGGGAGAGCGTCACTGCTGCAATCGATGCAGCAGGGATCGATTTAGCAAATCTAGTGAAGAGCCGCTAAATCGACAGCAGAGCGCTTTCTGCTCGACCCTGGTACTCCAGCTTTCCAAGAAAAGTAAGGGAAGTTGACCAGAGAGCTTCTCCCATCAATGCAGTGCAGTGAAGACACCGGGGGTAAGTCGACCTAAGATACGTCGACTCCAGCTATATTATTCACGTAGCTGGAGTAGCGTAACTTAGGTCAACTTATTCCTGTAGTGAAGACAAGCCCTTAGACAAAGACAGACATAGCTTTGTCAGTCAGAGGTACAGCCCACTTCTTCTATATGCATCCGAAGAAGTGGGCTGTAGCCCACAAAAGCTTATGCTCTAATAAATTTGTTAGTCTCTAAGGTGCCACAAAGTACTCCTGTTCTTTTTGCGAATACAGACTAACACAGCTGCTACTCTGAAACTTAACCTGAAGGTAGAGATTCTATACTAATTGTTTAAAAACAACAAAAGAAAACACTGCAATTACAATTTTTAAATATTCCTTGCATCTAAAGATAAATAGCAGAAATTCTAGCTATTTTTTCACTGGGAATGATCAGCTTAGGAAACCAGAGTTATGCATGAGAACTTGATTTTTCTGTTGAAAAAGTGAGCATACATTTTAGTTTTAAAGATAAACCTAGCATTTAATGCTACATCAATAGCCCCATGTCAGCTAGGCAAAATTATACATTGTAATAGTAAAAAAAGAAATCCACCTCAGAAGCCAATGATGATAAAAACTCATCCCTATTGTGGTAAATACATATTTTTCTTGAGAAAGTTCTTACATGTTTACAAACCGAGCATTGTCAATATTCACAAATTGAAAACAGAACCCAAACTGGCAGTATTATTACTGACACCTAAATTGCCTGAAACACTGTATGACTTGATACACAGTACTCTACTTTGAATTTCCAAATGCAACCAAAGATGGGTCCAATTATGACATCAGTACAAGCTCTCTTTCCAAGGGGAATGAAAGAATGGCAAATCCCAATGGATACACAAGTTCTGCAGCAGAGATGATGTAATATACAAAAATAGACATCCTCAGACAGAAGCTGAAACTTGGATAAACAGCACACTGCATACAATTCTGAATTGCTTTGCATTAATTTGCAATTGCATGCCATTAACAGGAAGAAAGAACAATCTCTGTTCTAACAGACACATTCTGATTTACATTACCTATTTAATCCATCACCTGTATATTCTATAGAATAAAATGATAATTTTTACATCCTGATTAAAAAACAGAAATACCTTAAAATAGTAAAAAGACAGAAGTATATCCTGTTAACCAATTCTGAGGCTAACAGGCCATGATTTCCTGGAAACTGCAGCACACATGGAACAGTCCTGTATATATGTATGTATATTCACCTATTGTTCCTTGGCATCTCCACAGAGGACCATTGTATTGCAATTACTAGACAAAGCAGGGTTAGTTAAAGCTGTACTAGTCTCAGAAATCCTTTGCTTTCTGGGCGAATGGCATCGCAACCCAGAATTTCCTCGTTTTTGTCTCACTCTTAAAGATACACACTCACTTATACAGTACATACATAAACTTCAGAAACGAGTAATTTTAATATTATATATACACATTTAGCATTTGATTATTTATGTTAGAGAAATTGAATATATTTTATCTTGACAATCTCTGCAAATTTAGGATGATATCACCATGAAATGTCATTTAAAAAGTTAGGAAAAAACAGAAGAATGTTTTAAAATTAAATATTGATTCTTTAAAAAAAAAAAATTACTAGGCATAAATATTCTTCCTGCTAAAAGAGCCTGAAGGTTCTACAGCATTATAGACCAACCCTCACTCCTTTGCAAATAGACATAACCTTTAAATCATTTTAATTTTTTAAGTTTCAGACGTTATATAGACATTTATACAAATATGTACTCATGTACAAAAGTGTGGGCATTAAACCCCTGAAAACTGTTAAAATTGTAAGCTATCACTTTAAATTCCCCAGTGGTCTTCCCGGTCCTGCTTGCATGCTAGGAGGCTCTGTAAGGAAGTGTGTGATCTGGGATTAGCAGCAGTCTGCAGAGAACCTGCCTAGAGTAAGGTGGGGTGAGTTTGTGTCTGTTTCAGGGAGCAGCTTGCTTTGTCTTTGTTTTGGGGTTCTTGAGCATTACAGCTCTGAATGCTAAGAAATAAAGTAGTGTTATGTTGTAACCTTCCGGCAAGAGTATTATGTTTTTTTCTGTGTGTATGCTGTGAACATAACACTTTCCTGATCCATATTCTCTTTACCCTTCCACCTTCCCAAATCCCTCACTGTATTCTTGCTTCATCTGCACAGCCCTGGCAACATATTTACTCATCTTCTGCAAATAAACTCAGTGAGAATGGAGGAACCACATATGAAATCAGCATTCTGGAACGAACACTCACGCCTGATGTAAGGATTTTTAGTAAAAGAATGTATATTAAAATATATAAATAAATAAATAAATGAATAAATAAAATATATTAGAAATTTGTTAAGATTATGAGGAATATGAAATTGAAGTTGTTGGGGTCTTGAAGAGACTGACAGTGGTCTTTTCATACTAACCTCATTTCCTGTGATTGATATAAAGTGCATGTGAGCTGACAAATCATGTTCTTAGATTCACTTTGATACAAAACGATAATGGCTGAAGTATTATATAAAAATCAAATTGGAAAGTCATCTTTAAGTATATGACTACATTGGCATCAATTTACTGTACAGAATAAGGAGCACTGAAATTAGCAGACAGAACATTTGAGTTTAAAAGCAAGGTAATTGCATTAGTGAGGCATATTACAGTGCCATAAAGTCTACATTGTTGAGGAATATGCTTTGCATTCTTACCTATTAGAAGTGAATGCATTTTTAATTTCTTTAAGTTTGCTTTCTTTGTAATTGGCCACAGTGTTCCTTTATGATATCCCTTTTCCAATCCCGCTATTCTTTTATTCTGATCCTTTATTCTTTTTATGTGTGGTGATGGTGGCATTTCCCTGGGATCTGAACAGGGACTTTCCTTCATTCCATATAATCCTAGCTAAATGCAGAAAAAGGCCCTTGACTCCTCAAGACAGGAATCAGGGCTAATCTAAAGAGGCATCACTTCCCTTAACTCTTCCAAAACTCAATTTGTTAGAAGGTGCCCATGGATGTCACAGGAACCCCATCCATCCTAAGACTGGCAGCAATACATCTATAACCCCCATTCCCTACATCTATCTAATCCGTTAATACCCACACCTCCAGTTTAAACATTTTTTCCATTCAATTATACATCAAATCTTTCCCTCCTGTTTAAACTTTACATGTATGTGCTATTCCCAAAGCTCGAGAAATAAGTAAACATTAGCAAATATCACAAGCATTTAGACTGTTCACTTTTTTAAAAGCTTGAGATATTTACAGTGTAGTTGGATCAGCCAGTCATGTAACTCTAATTCTTTTCATACTAAAATGTCTTGCCTAATATCATATAGGAAGCCTATGGCAGAATCTGGAATAGAACACAGCTCTCCTGGGTTCTATTCCAGTTTATTAAATACAAGAGAACATCCTTGGTCCTTGGCCTCATTCATAGTCTATCCTGTGTGCTGAATGAAGCAGGAGTCCTGCAGAACAAATAGTATATAATCATGTAATTAAAGACTGTCACAATGCATACACACAAGGCAGAAAAATTAAGGTTGCCCGGGCAACCTTAAACCTGGTGTCCCTAATCACTGAATGCTTGAATTTGCAACCCATAACATTTTTAAATGTAGTTTTCTGTATTTGATTTCCTAGGCCTTAGAAAAAGAAAAAAACCCGATTCCATCACATAGACTCCTACTGACACCACAGGGGTCATTAACAAGTGCTTGAACCCAGGACCTTTAGACCCAAAGCAAACCTCTAGGCTGTTATCTTCTATGTGGCTCAACAAACAGGGCTAGATGTAACATACATTTTGGCAGTGGTTTACACCAGTAGTTCTTAACCAGGGGTTAACGTACCCCTCGGGGTACACCAAGGTCTCCTGGGGTACATCAATTCATCTAGATATTTGCCTAGCTTTACAACAGGCTACAACAAAAGCACTAGCAAAGTCAGTATAAACTAAAATTTCAGACAATGACTTGTTTATATTACTATATATAGTATACACTGAAATGCAAGTACAATATTTATATTCCAGTGGATTTATTTTACAATTATATGGTAAAAATAACAAAGTAAGCAATTTTTCAGTATTAGTGTGCTGTGACACTTGTGTATTTTTATGTCTGATTTTGTAAGCAAGTAGTTTAAGTCAGGTGAAACTTAGGAGTCTGATTTGCCTTGCGTAACCCTGAAAGGGGTACAGTAGTTTGGAAAGGTTGAGAGCCACTGGTTTACAAAACAATTTGCTAGACTAGCAGCTGAATGTGAGGATTCCTGGGTTCTATTTCTGGCTTTGGAAGAGAGTGGTTCTGGTTATAGAGAGTACAGTAAAGTACACAGGTTTGATTTATTTATTCTGAAAGTGTTGCTGAGGATGAGACTTAGAAACTCTGATCTGTTCCTAGCTCTGCTCAAAGTGGCCTTGTGTGAACTCTCATTTGCAAAACTGAGGGAGAGGAAGGGAATGATATTTGTCTAATGCCTAAGAGGTAGAAGGGCTGGCTCACTAATAAGGAATGAGAAGTTTATATAATTATTAAAAACCTTTAGTGAAAGAGCAGAGACTAGAATGTATGACTCCCTACCCACCACTCCTTCCCATAGACCAATGGAATCGCACTGCGGCCATCACAACTGGAGCTCAAGCTCAGTGGGTTGACTAGCATGTTCAGTGCACTAGGAATTTTTCCAAAGACTGTCAGCAGCTAGTTAGTAAAAGCTTTATTGATTATGTTCAAATGGCAATTTTCAATCTTACAACTTGTTCCAATCTGAACAGCTTTTCATGGGGACAGCAAAAGATATCTGTCTGACCCTTGCACTATCCCCCCACCCCCGGCTTATGTTCATGCTCCAAATCATGGATGTACTAGACCATCATGGTTACAGGCCCAGCTGCACCTCTATCCCTTTCTGGTCTCTGGGTGCAAACCCTTCAGGTGTCAGGCCTCATGCCTTTACCTATTCCAGGTTATAATTCTGCAATTCTCCCACTCTTAGACAAAACCCTAGGCTACAGCGCCCTGTACACCAGCTGTTTACACCCTGCACCTGGGGATTGGGACATGAGTGTCTTCCTTTCAAGAGATTGAAACCATAGTTTACAGAACAATCTTCTAAAACCAAAGTATTGTTTATTTTAGCAGTGGGAACAAAGCATGTAGAAAAAAAGGATTTTAGAAAAAAAGCAGTCTATATGAATATCTGTCTTACCTAAAGGCTTACTATTCCATGATGGTAACCTAGGAACACCCAACTTCTTCAGACACCCCAGCAGGTACCTTTGTCAGCTCAGTTCCCCTAACCAACCCCCCTCTTGAGAGTCCCTTTTTAAACCCTGCTACAATTCTCTTTCCTCTTGGGTATTCACAGACTCTTTCCTGTCCAGGCATTGTCTCATAAGAACCCTCAAGTGTTTGTGAGCATGTGGCTTATCTTGAGACATTCTTTTTCCTGTCTGCTTGTGTTTTCTTACAGACCCTATTAATCTAAACCAACATATTCAGACACTAAGCATACATCAACAGTTTTCATAAATTATTACAGAGCAGTCCCAATTCTGGCAGATGGGCACTAGAACACCTATAAAAATGATCAGAAAAATTTTACTTTGGTAAACCTATCTAATTTTCCCTAATCTTATTAATGGAAATGGCTGTTTTTGCTGAAGTTTTTTTAAAAATCTCAAGCAAATACAAAGCATGAAAAATTTCAGCCCAAATGGTTAAAGTTTGGCAAAGTTATAAGCCACCAAAAATAAAGTATTATAAGACAAAATGCTTTGTTGTGCATCCCTAACTATAGGCAGCCAGCTCTGACTATAATACATGCAAAGACACCAAAATTCCCATTTTAAGATCAACCTTAAGCATTACACTGGTTAGTTAAATATGCAAGAGTTTATTAATCTATCTGAAGCTATTACTAGAATACCTCTTCTACACTGTTCTATTCCGGTCCTCTTAAAAAAAAAACTGTCTAGAAAACTACATTAATTTTTAAGAGCAATACTTAAGATCAGAATCCTGATTTATTTCATATGATCATTCATATTTAAGACTATTAAGAAGGACTATTAAACTAACATATTGAATCAATGATGAAGTATGCCCCCTCACATTCTAGTAAGAAATTGAACTACCGTAGTTAACATTGGAATGAATTTCCCTACTATTACTGTGCAGTTAGGACTCAATTTTTACCCCACCTAAGTCATGGGGAGTTTTACCATTGATTTCAAAAGACAGGAGGACTGGGCTCCTAGAAAGATAAAAATATATCTTTATTGTTACAAAAAGATGGTATTTCAGCACAACAGGCTATTTCACACCTAACAGCTTTGTAAGAAACAGCACTGAAGCCCTTTTGATAATCCCAAAAGAAGAAGAAACCTTCAAATACACAAATGAATTGAATGCCAGTACAATAGTTCATTAGTAGGGTAGCGTAGGGTTAGCTAAAAAATAGTAATCAAATTTCCTGCTATAAGGTCAGCAGGATAAAGCAAAAAAAAGAATATTTTGCTCAAAGCAAGGATCTTAAAGAAACTTGTTCTTTTAATTTGTCAACCAAGCTCTACGTACCAAAGGGATTTCTTTATGTTTTACATCACTAACTCTGTGGCACAAAATATACCAAATAAATTCCTATAAATTATCACATATAGTATATGCATAAGTGTTTTTTTCATTTGCTTCAATGTAATTAAAAGTAAAATTTAAAATCATAAAGCATGGCATCTAGGTCTTCAAAGTATGTTGGTATTTAAGAGCTGATTTGAGACAGAAATCCTACAATCTTAATTTTTGTTCAAGTGAGACTGGCTCCAATCTAGAACTTCGCTTATTCACTCAGACATGACTTTCCTGACAGTGATTCTTCAACATGTTCTGGTAAGCCCATTCAAACTCCTTTCCCATTTCAATCAAGAGCAACTAAAGAGTGCCGTAATAAAGTCTAATCTCAAAAAGAACAGGAGTACTTGTGGCACCTTAGAGACTAACAAATTTATTAGAGCATAAGCTTTCGTGGGCTACTGCCCACTTCTTCAGATGCATATAGAGTGGAACATATATTGAGGAGATATATATACACACATACAGAGAGTATAAACAGGTGGGAGTTGTCTTACCAACTCTGAGAGGCCAATTAAGTAAGAGAAAAAAATTTTTTGAAGTGATAATCAAGCTAGCCCAGTACAGACAGTTTGATAAGAAGTGTGAGAATACTTACAAGGGGAGATAGATTCAATGTTTGTAATGGCTCAGCCATTCCCAGTCCTTATTCAATCCTGAGTTGATTGTATCTAGTTTGCATATCAATTCCAGCTCAGCAGTCTCCCGTTGGAGTCTGTTTTTGAAGTTTTTCTGTTGTAATATAGCCACC